>NC_134481.1:3014956-3287855 GCF_964194025.1 Convolutriloba macropyga
ATTACTAGCAATGCTTTTAGTCAAATCTTGTTGCGATAACAGTTCGAGGGCGCAAATAATGTGCACCCACTTAGCTGGAGGCCCAGGCGGAAAAGATCCATCCGGCAATGACTAGTACAACAATAATTAAGCGCTTATCCATCAATTTGTTCGTGACCCATTTTTGAGATAAAGAAGACAGTTCTTTTTCAACCAAATTCTGTTTTTCAACCCACATGTCTTGCAAAAGTGCATAATGGTCTCAACGACTTTTTAAGTCAAGCAGGTTATTTAAAATAGTTTTGTACTTTTTGGCATTTCCGTTTTCAGAAAAGATTTGATAGAGGTGAATACGTCAGAAAAAATCAGTAACAGAAAAATGAAAGTGATGTCGATAAATTTTTGTCAAAACAATTTCATAGCAAGTACACATTACTTCACCCTCAAGTTCAATCATGTACACGAAAACCCTTTTAAAATAAAATCGCGAATCGGTATTACGATCAAAATATTGCATTGCTATGAGAACTTAGACGGAGAATTTTTTGTTTTTTTTTGAAAAAATGAGGGAGAATTTTTAACAGAAAATCAGCTCAATGAATTCACTTGCTCAATAGAATATGTGTCAAATCACATTTACTTAATGTTGACAGACGTTAAGGCTAAATCAATTTTGATTGATACAGAATAAACTTAAAAATAATGATTAATAGCAACTGATAAACATCAATTTTCATTGAGAAAAGTTAATCTAATGGCTTTCAACTGCTTTAGACACAGCAAAAGACCCAGACGGAAAATAGCAAACAAGAATAAACTGAAAACATGTAAACTTGATCTGAAAACATGAAAAAATTAGATATCATTAATAGATTTTTTGTTTCAAAAGGAAACAGTTTCTGGGAAGTTAGCTTCGTGTGCCTTACAATTAGTCTGTGTGGCCACATATTATTTCAAAATTTTTTATACTGATCGACTAAAATCGAGTTTTTTGGCAAGATATGACAACAGGTAAAATTTTTTGCTAGAAAACAATTTTGTTTTTACAAAACCGTGAGCTGGTTTGGTGATAAAATCGAACTTGTTTTTCAAACAGAGAAGATTTTCTACTTTCGTACCAAATAAATTAGCTAAATAGTTAGAAGTTGAAATAGATATACAATATTTGAAAAAAAATGGATGCCTTATAGAACAGTGAAGACCGCAATATTTTAATAATCTAGTTTTGTAATTTGACCTTTTATTCAGTGATAACTTTAAAAATTACTTCGGCCATTTTTGTATGTCGCAGCCTATACATCGGTAGCTATTGAAAAAAACTAAATTTGAGAAAATGACGCCAAAACAAAGCAATCAAATGGAATTCAGATGTTGGGCATCATCAAAAACAAAAATTCCTATGAAAAAATTCTAGAATGATGAATTGAAAGGAATTAGAGTTTAAAGTTTATCCCACTCCTCATATGCAAACAAAATTCGCTAGCTTCTGCTAGAGGAGTTATTTAAGTAATTTTTAACTAGTATCGTCTATTTTCATTGGTTAAATGATTTCCTGAAGAACAATATACAAAAATTGACGGAAATGAGTTAGCATCATAAACTCTGGTGTTTGAATGCATACTTTAAGTTAATACTGTAAAACTTTCCGTGATCGTTTTTCAACGCGTGGAATGTCGTAGACTCGACACGAGTAACAAGAATTTTAGTATTTGAAAAATTTACTTGAAAATGGCCTAAATGTACAAACTTTCACAGGTACTCATAGTCCGTCTGAGTAAGAAAACTTACAGATCCTTCAGGATATCGATTGGCTGATATGGGTTGTTTTACACATTAGGTTTGAGCGAATTGTTTCCTTTGCGGTATACGGCAAAAACTAGTGCAAATTTCTGTACTTAACATTGTCTTCCTTATTTGAAAATTTGTCTTTGATATCTATAGGGATGATTGTCAAGTTGCTTTATGGAAATCATTAATAGCCGCACTTGTCGTTAGCCGAAATAGCCGAAATCATTAAGGCCGAACTTGTCGTCTGAATTTATGTCTTGTGTAAAATGATAATAAGTTCGTGGTATGAGCAACATTGCAGCAACCATTGGGTTCAAATTGGAGGCTTTTATTAAATAATATCACTTCACCAACATCAAGTAAAAGGTTATTTTAAATTTTGAAGTTCAACTTTAACTCCTATGTTCTCAACTTCGCAATATATTACAGCATTTATCTAGCATCACCTATTTTCTTACCAAAATGATTATATGAAAAGCAATATACAAAGTGACGGCAATCAGTTAGCATCACTAACTTTGTTGTGTGAGAGCTAGGTTCACAAATAAATAAACAATTTGGCCTTTAGGTAGTTAAACGGTTATTGCTTTAAAATTGATAGCGTTCCTGTTATCATTTGCTCGATTGTTTTTCATTGCGTTGAAATTATTGAATGAAGGTATTGATTGAATTAGTCGCAGTGATTTCTTTCTTCTTATGATAAGTGCTGAATCGTTTCTACACTAATACTTCAACTAATTGAGATGGAATTGCATTTGATAAGGATGATTTATACGTATTTCATAAAATGTAAAACAAAATATGGAAAACAGTAAAAATTGTCTTAAGTTGAGTTCGCGCATTAGGTACATCTTACAAAATGAAAAGCAAAAAATTTGAAGTTTTTGCATTTTAATTTTTAATACCTTTTTTTCAAATCTGTTTCAAGTCACGAATTTCATTACAATCCTCTTAAAATTGACGAGCAAGTCGTTCTGGTTTTTTAAAGCCACAATTTTAACAGGTTCTTTTTGAGAACAGACGAACCCTTAGAACTTATTAAGGCTATCAATTAATTCAGTAAGTGATTTGAGGGAAAAAATTCTCACATTTCAACTTTGCTTCAATTTTTTTAAAAGGAGTTTTTTAGACAACTAGAATAATTTCTCGGCCATCCTTTCAGTTTGAAGATTAACGGTAAGTGTTAAAAGTATTAAGCTTCAATTAAAAGCTACTTGTTTTATATTGTTCCCAAGAAACTCTAATCCATATCTTATATTCGACATTGAAAACAGCTTTGCTGTCTTGCTCTCTGAAATTTTATCACAAATAAATTACGTTTGTTATTGACACGACATTAACTGTTGAAATATTGAATCCAGCTCGTCTTAAATACTCCAGTTAGAATTTTAATATTGAAAAAAATCTTTGAATGAAACATCGAGCAGAGTTAATTACCATTTTTACACTATTCGAAATTCAGGCTTTTACATTGATGATTTGAGGGATGAATTATTTCACATTTATTAATTAAGCTAACAAAAATATTAAAATTTTAAATACTCTGTACATATAATCAAATAGATCAATTTTTTTATTTTATTTAAACTGCTGATATTTCTGAAAGCCGACCATTCGAATTGTTTCTGTTCATATGAGCACCCCTATTATTTTCACTTGACCTTGACTGGTTGTGATAACATGAGCCGTTGACCTCGTTTGACCTCGAATAGTGACCGCTGTGACTTCTGTTACTAGCGCCGTTTGCACTGTGTTGACCTCTATGACCTGCAGAGGGCGCTTGGGGTGGTGATCGATGGCTTGGAGGGGGCGGCTGGGTTTGAGGGGGAGCAGAATAGGTTAAAGGCGGAGCGCTGGGCTCTGCTGAATAGGGTGGGGGTAGTGGAGTTGAGGCTGGCTCTGAAAAAAAATCAAAGATTAATATTATTAGCGTATTCTTTGAAAATTGGAAAAATTTTGCTTAACCATTTTTTGGTGTCATTTTTTCGTTTCATTGGCGATATTATGTGAACGGACAACGTAAAAGGAAAATTTACTGAGAATAGCGGGTTTTTCGCTTGGTCAATATTTTGGGTGAATTTTGGGCTTAAGCAATTAAACCTACTTTTGATAAACACACTGTTCATTTAAACTTTTTTTTTGTTTCACAAACAAAATTGTATTTCCCTTTAAGAAAATCTTTAAGAAAACTATTTGTTCTTTTCGACAAAATAATTGAACTTTTCTCTGTTTTTAAGCACAAGTATTCAGTTTTTATAATCATATCGTTGCCAAGAACTATTGTGATTATATCGTCGAAAAAAAAACAAAATACTTTTTGAAGATTCGAATAAAAGGAACGACTTAAGCTTTCTATGACAAATTTATCCAATTAATGAACGTGAAAATGGATTAGTTTTTGTTATTTGTCATAAACTGTAGTTCATTAACTAACCATATGGTGGCAAGGGTGGTTGAAATGGGTGGTCGGGGTGGGTTGCTGATGAGTCATAGTGGGTTGAGACTCTGATTGTGGGTTGCTGATTGGAGAGATTAGAGGGAAGATTAGTAGTTGAGGAAGAGGAATTGACCAGGTGTGACTGCTGTTGCAGGTACATGTCTCGACCAGCATTTCCTTGATGAGGAGCTGAGGAAGTACCTTAACAAAATTTGCAACCTTGTGTAAAAATTGTAAATATATCTATTGACTTTTTCCATGAAATTGAACTTGATACAGAGACCTTTCTAAAACATTCTAGATATTGAAAATCTTGAAAAAGATCGAAACTTTCTGTCAAGTTCTTGAAACAGCATAAATTCCCATAACGTAATTTATAGAGATCAATTACGACTTTTCAAATACCACTTGGAAATATCTTGATAATAGTCGAACTAACATGTTGTGAGTACAAAATTATTTAATGGCTGTAATTTGAAGATGATCATTGTATAAGGAGGGTGGTTACCTTGAAAGAAGTCGTGGTCATTGAAAGTCATGCTTGATTTCCGTCTGTGTCTCTTTCTGTATCGAATCACAACCAACACACAATACGCCTTAAAACACACAAACACTTTCACTATAGTTGACATATATTAAATCTAAAATTCTATCGTTGTTACCTTGTTTTTTAGTTAAGCTTCTATCAGTTTTTTTTTGTTCCCAGACTTCAGAAAATATTTAAAAAATATGCGGAAAAAGTACACTGTAATTTTGGAGAATAATTCAAATATTTATAGAGGAGGTTAATTAGGTTAAAAGCAGAATTTAAGAATGAGGCAATCGAGCTACCAATCATGATCGTATATTTATCTGACATTAAAAGTAGGTTATCCTTTTTTTTTAGCTTATTGGTAATTTTGAAACTCGTTTTTGGCGTCCTGAAAGACCCAAAGTAATGGTACAAAGAAACACGGGTGACAAGACTTCGAATAATCAAGTTTTAATAAAAAAAAGTTTACAAAAATAAAAGTTAAAAAAAGGTTAAAATTTGATTAAAAAAATATAACTGAAATTTTTTGAAAAAAATTATCAATTCATCTTTTAGTGCGGTGGTTAATTTTAAACTTGGTTTAGAGTCTTTGTTAAACTCTGTACACAAAATGCCTTTCATGATGAACTTAGGCAACCTCTCTTTCCATCTTTTTATAATTTAATCACAGATATTGATTGGGCAAACCGAAATTTATAAAATTGGTTGAAATTGGTTAAATAAATTCACATTTAATAACAATCTTTTATGTTCTAATGTTATTATTTTTAAAATTTATAATTTATTCTTAAAACAGGTTTGAGATTTGTTTACCCATAGAAAGTAGAATCCGAACACGAGCACCAGAATGATGACACAGGCCGCCTTGCTCGTCACCTAAACAAACAAACAAACAAACAAACAAACAAACAAACAACATCTCAACTCAGAATGAATAAAAATAATTCCATGATCAGAATTCTCTTATGATGTCTATCTCAATCAACTACTGTTAGCTATCATTTCACAAGGAGCAGAGTATCAGTTGGAACAAAATGCACCTTTTGAGCCTAAAACTCAAAAAAAAACTGAGAGCCATTCAAAGCTTGTTGGGAGCTAATCTAGTAATCCGATCATCTTGCCGTTTGATCATGCTCACTCGATTTTAGGAAAAACCTAAAAATTTGGAGTTAACCAGTTTTTGAATGGTGAAAACCCAGGCCTAGACCTCGAAAAGACTTTAAAAGTCTAGTAGGGGGGCCAATATTGACTATAATAACGCGGTCGAGCTTCCTAGTTAAAGTCGAGCTGATTTCTTTTCATGGGTCGAGCTTAAGTCTTTTCATAACAAAGAAACATTAGTCTTTCCTTAAGTCTATTTTTTTCAAAATACGATATTTTTCATTTTCTTGCTTTTGTAGACACAGAAGCAGAACCGGAGCAAGATTAAATAGTTTTGCACGAGAGCAGTCCAACTTAAGAAACAGTTGGAAAACTGCCATAAGATAAAGAGATATGGCAGCTCGAGAATATTACCACATTACTTGATTCAATGAAACCAGCTAGCTTAAATGTATTGATCCTAGTCCCATTAGCCATGAAAAAATTTCGGCGTTATTTAGTTTGTTTTCCCTTCCAAATTTATGAACTATCTTTTTTTAAAAATAATGCAGGTTTTTGAGGGATTTGTGGTTCTTCTGAATCGCAAAAAACGAAGGAGTATACACGCTGACTACGTTATACGCACTATTGCACGCAAAATTTCAATGGCAAAAAAGCAGACTTATGAAAAGACCAATGATGGACCCATGAAAAGACTTTAACTCGACCTTGTTTGAAAACATTGGGTCGAGCTTAAGTCCAGCCCAAATTTTTGGTCAACCCAAGGCTTTTTGTAAACATTTGGGTCTAGCTAAAGTCTTTTGCAAAAAATTTTAGTCGAGCTAAAGTCCAGAATGTCTTTAAGTCCAGCTATAATCTTTTCATAGCTCAAATTAGTCGAGTATGTTCTTTTCATAGTGCATTTTGGCCGAGCATTGTTTTTTCATAAGTCTTATTAGATAAAAACTTAAAGACTTCTTTAAAAAATAGCTACTGATGCTACTAGCATCGAAATTATTCAAATACACCGAATCGAATAAGAGTTTTAAATTCAAATAAAAAATTGGTAGTGACTTAAAAATAAAGAAGCGGATAATTTTCAATTAAGAACCACCATTACACATACCTCAAAAAAGTATGACAAATAGACAGTGCTTCTTTTTAATTGCAAATAAAGTAAAGACTAGCAAAATATAAATTGTTCGTTATTCAATACAAAAAACAGCCTTCAATAGGGAGAAAAGTCATAGCAGTCACGGAATATAAAAACTAAGGCAGATAATTAGGGATTGTTTTCCAAACTAGTGTCAAGTTGAACTCAATGAATTCAATAGCAGATAAGATAAGCTAAAATTTTTCCATAGGCATGTTTCTTTCTTTACAATACAACCAGTAATATTTGTTTTAAAATTGAGTCAATGAACAACAGTGAAGAGATGAGTATAGTTTCTTGAAGAGACACGATAATTACTCGAAGAGAGCATCAGCTTTTAGCAAAATGATAATTTCAAACAAAACTTTTTTTCTCTCAAATGAATTTCCATTGCGCTTCAATTATAAACTGTTACTTTGAGAAATTAAAAGTTCTTTAAATTTGCGAGTGCCAACAATAAACTAAACAAATGTTTTTTGCATAGTTTTCTCCTAAAGGTGAGTTGGAAAAAACTTGCGTTAATTTTTGTTCAAAGATACTTTAAAAGTGAGTTTTTTGTGCAGCTATCAGGTCTCAAAGACAAAATTTTTTGACTTCATATTGGAAAAAATTCTCACGTTTACATTATGTCAAGTTATTCGTTAAAAACTAGAAAATTAATTTTTTTTTTGCTTTTTAAAGTTTTGGTATCCTTCAATTTACCTTGTAAATGACTGCTGGTAGAAATTTTTAATAAGGAAAACTGTTTAATTTATGCATGGTGCGGTAATAAAACATTAGTAAGGAGCCCATTTACCGTATTAAAAGAAAATTGGTGAAAACTCAAATTTTTCCTATCCCCTATACTTTACAAAAATAAACTCTGGTTCAAATAGAAGTTAACAGATACTAACTTTCTGAAAAGAAAATTAGCACGAGTAATTAACAGTTTCGCATAACAAGATTGTCATAGACCTGTACGGCTTCAAAATTGCGTAAAATTTTTTCAAATCAAATGTGATGGACTTTTAAATTTTTCTTTAAAAAGTTGTCAGAACAAAATACCCGACGCCAAAACACCTAATGTGGCAAAAACCCAAAATAAACACAATATTTTATTCTAACGTTGAAATTAACATAATGATTATGCAGCGTAAAATTTATTTAATGTATTAGGCCACACCTCGCGGGCCGTGGCCACGCCTCAGCGGCCCGAGGGACTTGATATAGAACTATCACAACCGAATATTGGATTGGACTATCAGTTTAATTGTGAGAAAACATGCTTGTAATACCAAGTGCTAATTTGTAATCGGATTATTGAACAAAAAAGATCAAATAAATTAAATTGGGTATAATGACGTTGGGTATTTTGGCACATTGGGTATATTGGCATTGGGTATTTTGTCATGCAACCCTTTGAAAGTTAATGGTGAAGACATTTTTTGGGTATTTTCCGATTTCTGATCTAAATCTTGGCGCGTGCGTCTGGGAGATGCATATAATATGCCCCTATTAAGCAATCACAAACTCAAAAAATCCAATTTTCTAGCAACATCCTGTGAGTATATAAAATTTGTATCTTTCTCCCTTGTTGGACACAAATGGAAAAGATCCAAAAAATTTATCAGGCAGAAAACACTAAAAAGCTTGCAATCACTTAACTGCTAAAGGACTACTTTATGATTTTGGTTATGTGAAATACAGAGCAATTAATCATTTTCTAAGAAAAGCTGAGAATAAGAGAAAAGAAAAGAAAAGGAAAAAGATAAGACAAAATTGTGATAAAATGATATACAGTTAGCAGTTGGCGTGTCTGTGTGTGTCAATATAGTTGTGAGTGATGTTTATTTCAGATAATTCTACAATTCTTAATATATGAATTGCAGTAACTGCAAAAATTATAATAATACTCAAATTAACATCCCCCTTTCCCCATACCCAACCCACCCCTCCCCATCCAAACCCTACAACAAACCCCCACCCCTCTCGTCCTCCCTAGCTCTTTCTGATGATGTGATCTATGCCAAACTGATAGTTACCAGAGAAAAAATAGCTAAATTTGCACTAACTAAGACGACTATTTTGTTTGTTGGCAGCTAGGCTCAATTGGACTCAAATTCTGAACTTCATCATATTTTATTTAACTCCTGGTTAGAAATTAACTCTCGTAGTTGTGCGTGAGTGTTTATTTGAGACTTTCATCTCTTAACTCATTTCGGATCTAAGCCGCTGCATCTGTTATCATACCATTTTGAGAAAATTTTGCAGCAGAGAACTAACCCCCACCCCAGTGTTTCTTAAGTCCCCCCGTTACAAATTATAGGTTGTTATATAGCACGTTACTGTGTGAAAAATTAATACGTGCCTCTGGGGGGCGGGGGGCGTAAAAATATAAGCCCACTAAGCTGGGGGCCAAAACAGAATAGATCGAAATTAAATTATAACTCCTTATGAAAATTCGCTGAGAAGTACTGAACTAACGCTATTCAGAACTGAAATTGAATTTCATTTTGAATCAACGCCCCGGCTTGCGATGTTTATGGCCAGAATGAGTACTTTATCAGTGGGAAGGGTGGGGGAGGGGAAAGGGAGAGGGGGGGGGGGAGGTTGCAAGAAATCATATTCTGCTTACCATTGTGGCCTAATGAAAAGGAAGAAAAAGTGAAGTCTGTACTTTAACAGTTACTGAGCTATTCAGAAAGGAGGCTTAATTGTAGTTTTGGGCTGAACTAACTTTGGTTCTTATATAATACTCAACTTCAACAATTTTCAACCAAATTCGTCCTTAAACTGGGTTTAACTCCTATTGGATCTTTTCCGCTAGCGCCCCCCAGTAAATTAGGGACCCCCCATTTGTATATGTTTAAACATTATGAATGCATTTGAGTTATTACGTAGGCATACGTGTGAATAGGCATTTAGAAAAAAATATTAGAGCGGAGGTTTGAAAATAATATGTGTACAGTAATAAGTCACTGCATATAATGTTAACATCAACCAAAAAATTATTCTAATTGCATTTTCAGTAATTACGAGCTTTATTTTACTACTATTATTTTCTTATAAATTGTTACATGTATGATTGTTAATGTATTATACCAGGAACCATATTTTGAAAATAAATAACTTTTCAGAAGGAGGCAACATATTAATTTTTTTTGGGGGGGGGGGGGGGGGGGGGTGCCTAAATTTCGGTTATTTAGGACTGAGGGGGAGGGGGTTCGCTAGCGAAAAAGGTCCCTTGTATTGAGTGAAAGGTCTAGGAATACATATAATTGTCTTTTTTGAAACATAGTAGCTCATGCGTTGACCTTCTCACATTGATAATGGGTATATATACAGCTGATTTTTAAGCCTTTTTTAATCCCCAAAATCAAATCACCATCTTGATCTAATAATCAGATCTCTCCTGTAAATTTCTAAATTCTGCTGTAACATATCATTTTTCTCCTTCTCTCATTTTTGAGAAATTAATTTTTTTACTTAGCTAAAAACGCTTTTTATTCCGCTTGCGAAAATCCATAAGGTGCAGCAAAATTAGATGTTTTCCTGACTACATGATAATCCTAAAATACGAAATTTTAAGCAGTTGTAAGAATGCGATCAATTCTTTTTCCCGCAATAAATGTCTCATGATTTGATTCGAACATGGGTAAAAGGGTTAAAAACCTTAAGTATGATGCTCGGTTTTGAAAAGTGCGAATAATATAAGTGAGGGCAGGAAAGAGGAAAGAGGGGGACTGCTGTTGATGTATTAGTTGCAGTGTTAACTGGAAGACAGATTTTTTTATTGCTAAGCTTAACTCAAATTTCATGTTTATCTGGCTCATTTTCATCACAGAGTTCCAAGTGAGACGAAAAAATCTTGAAATTTAAAAAATCTTGATACAATCGTGATAAATAATCCCAAGTTTTTTAAGACATCCCCAAAACAGCAAAATATGAATAATCTTGAAAATGATCATGAAGCTAATCTTCAAGACGATCATAAAGATGATCTTGAAGATTATCTTGGGGATATTGAAAATATACATAAGGTTTTGTTGTTCTGAATTTATTGTGTCCTTTTTACTGTGTGTGTTGTGCTGTATTGTGGAATTGTGCGTTTGTTTGTTTGTTTACCTTCCAGACTTTAGTGATGAATAGAAGTGAGCTGATGAGGTTGAATATGATGCATGGGATGCTGACACAGATCCAGGGGACCAGATACTCCGGCCGTCTCTGAAACAACAACACCCTCACTCATCAAAACAAAATCCTCTAATACTCAATGTTATCAATCAATATCGATAACTCTTTTGGTGCTAATTTATTGCCCCTTAATCATGGAAAATCCGATCAATTGTACAAAATGGTTCAAAATTCACAACATTGTCTCATCAATAAGTATAAGTTACGTGACTCTGCTTGAAGTCACTGAAATCTTCTGGTCTGTCGTTTATCAAAACCGCGAAGCAGTTCGAAATATCAGAATTTCGAAATGACTTCTGCAGAGTCGCGCAATCTTTAATTATTGTATTTAATTATCTATCACGAAACGTGCACGAAAATTCATGGAAGTCAACTTCTGGCTAAGTATATAGGAAATTTTGGCATTTTAAATTCTGGCACTGACAATTTTTTGCATTTTAGAATGTGCACATGAGTGTTTGAATAAGCAAGATTTGGGATCTATTTTGTTTCGGGCCCCAGTGTTTTTATGACCCCCAGTTACAAATTTTATGTTGTTATATAGCACGTTACTTTGTAAGAAAATAGCACGTGCGCCTGGGGGTCACAAAAGATTTATTGTTCCGACCCCTCTTGAGGGGGGGGGGGGGGGGGGGAGGAACTATATACTCAAATGGTTTTTTTTGTTCAGTCAATTTTGGCCGATCGATATATTCATCGTAGAGAGTTGAGACTGGTATCATAAGAAAGCGTGTGCAGCGTAGAATATGGAATTAAAAAGATTTTTTTGATTTTCGTTTCTGACAGGGAGATACCGAGGTTTAAACTTTCGAGGAGAAAATAGAGGGGATATCGAGGGGGATATGACAGTGAGATATCGAGGTTTAAACTGAGATATCGAGGAGAAAATAGAGGGAATTCCGTTGATTTTATTCACCTTTTTCCGGAATTTTTGACTAAAATTTCGCCACTGTTGATAAAATTTAATAAAATTTTTCAGGAAAATGTTGTTGATTTTGCGTTTAAAGACAAAATATATTGTCGGCTATTTTCATTGATTTTTTTGTCACAAATTCCGGCTAAATATTTTACAAAATTCAGACTTTTTCATCAAAAACCGCACGAAATAGGTTTCTTTAGTCCACTCTGATTAACTAAGGAGGGAGTGCACACCCAAACACCACCAATACAATCTTTGTAGACTGAAAAAGGGGCTAATTCCACTTCACTCTTCGTTGAGAGTGCTCTGTAAAGAAAACTTTGCCGTTTATTGCTAACTTTATTCGTTGATTATCAAAATTGCAGCATTTAATTTTGACTTTAACTAACAAAATATCTATATCAATGACATTCCAAAAAATAAATATTACAAATGAACAATCAACATTAGCAGGACTAGTTCTGTACCAATCTTGAACCGTTACAATCCAAAAATAATTCGAATTGTCGTCAGTCGGTTTTTTATAAAAAAAAATTGATCTTTTTATATTAATTAAATAACAGAACATTTCAAATCAAAGCTCACTAGTGATAGGTTCTATTGGCTTCTTAATTAGCTCGCAATTACTTTATCTAGTTGATTGCTTGAAAGCTTGTGGTCGTTTTGACTTTTAAAATTTAATTTTTAAATAAAAAATGGCTTATTGAATTTTGCCTCCATTTTTCTCTTAATTTGGCCAACTTGTAGCTTAATGTCAGCAATCAAAGAGTGCTCCTTCTTTCTGTTGAGTTCATATCTGGTCTTTATTGCGGTTTTACGCCTTAAGTTATAGTGTTCTGGCTTTGATACTAATAGATTTCACAATTTTTTTTTAATTTTTAGGTATTTGACCATTTTTCATGCTTTCTAGTTTTGTCAAATAATCAAGTTACTGTCAGTTCATACATCACATTTTTTGCGTTCAAAATAACGCACAATTGATAATATTAAATTCCTTAAAGATACAGATTGTGGTTCTTTACCGCTTCGATAGTACATTCTCGAAGAATTCAATTGAATTTTTTAATTTTGTCTTTAACTGTCGTTTTCACTTTGTCTTTTAGTCGTATTTAATTTCCTGTACAATGACCCGGTTTGATTGGTTTTTCCTGGAAGAGCAGATGAGCCGATGATCTGATAGTAGAGGATAGATAATGGCTTTCATGACTTTGAAAACAATTGTTTTCCAAAATGAAAAAAAAAAACATTTCAACTTCTTAATTTTGTTCCTTTTATTGTCTGTTTGTTACCTGTCTCGTTAATTAAAGTTAAAGATGATATCAATTTTGTCAAGGGAAGGTGTCAAAAGGGATTGATGTCACAAAATCTAATGTTTTTAAAGAATTCGTTATGACTTTACTGGCTTCGACACGGGTTTTTCACAAAAAGAAAGTAAAGTTGTTTTTGATTTTTGTCATATTTGACGTTCTTTTTGTAGACGTAAGACTTGTTCCGGATAATTGCAATTTTAGAGGGCTTCCTTTGGAAGATTAAACGAACGTATTCAATTTTTTCATTTTGTAATTAATGGCTTTCATGTCTTTGGAGTTAAATTTTTTTCGATAAAAACAAGTATTACATAATCTTTTTCGTCTAACTGTTGCTTATTTTCAATAATGAGCGGCCACATAATACATTATCGGTGTCTAAGGAAGGTGCTTTACGGCCTCCAAAGTATAGCTTTACGGCTTCCAAAGCATTTTCTGGGAAGTTTTATTTGATTTTTAGTTTGTTGTCTATTTGTTGTTCTTTTTGTAACTGCATAAGAATCGAATTCCAAGAGTTCTTAATTCCCGTATATAAAATCATTGGTAATTGTAAACCTATTGGATATCTTAGTTGATTCCTAATGGTTTTCAATACTTTGAAATAAAGTGTTTTTTTAAAAAAAAATCAGCGAGTTTTCTAACTTTAAAGTTTCTGTTCTTTTTTGTCTAATTGTTACCAAGCTTTATTATGAACTGGTGAATAGCCATTTTTTTCTGGTGAACTGAAAGTTATTTTGTTTATTTTCAGTTTTATCTGACGCTATTTTGACTTTGTTATTAAGTTTTGTTTTTTAAAACGGACATAAATTTTTTGATGTAATTAATGTTTGTTGTTGTTGTTTGATTTTGCCATTCGTCTTCGCTCTCTTTTTTAATATCGGCATATCTCATCAATCCAATTAATCATTTTTTACTCCACTGAGTTATTTACTTCGGAGGCTATCTTTTCGTTCATACACCAGTTTTTTTGTATACTTGAGTTTTTTGTGTTTTTCCATCTGTTCCTCATTTGGTAGACAATTATGCCAAAATTGTGGATGAGCGGGGTCGGAACTTTATGTGCAGTCGCACATTACCGAGCCGGCTTGTTATTACTAAACTGGGGGAAGGACGAAACAGAATAGATCCAAGATTTGCTAACAATAACCGATTCAAGGTATTTAATGCTGTTAGAGAAACGCATTTTTTCTTGGAAATAGGTTCATTTAACATCAACTGATACGCTCGACAAACTGGAACAGTTTCAATTTCAATTGCTGAAGGACCACAGATAAGGCGTTTTAGATGGCGCCAAAATTTGCTAATCTAAGATGGAGTGGTTTTGGAAGTCAGAACAGTTAGATACGGCTTTTTAATTCTTGATGATGTAAAAGTTTCCCTGATATTAGCAAAAGGCACAAGATGTGCTCCAAATGTTGTCTGATTCCTCACCAAAAATTCAAGGACAACGAAATATTGTCTTTTAGAGGAAGAATTTAGTGCCTTTATTAAATTACCTTTATTGTTATTTGCTAGATGCCCTCCCACTCGTTGAGAAAATTTTCATAGACTCAATTAGAATTAGGGGCTCCAATAAATTTTTCAGTTAAAAAATTGTTTGTTTGCTTTTGTCCGAAATTTTGTTTTTCTATGAAGTTCTATGAATACAACTTTCCTTTAATACTGAGTTCTCAAAACACAATGTTTCAAACTTGTATAAATTAGTTCTTTGAACTATAATTTCCCCATCTTTTCATGGCTTTTTCAAAAAGTCCAAGAAAATTCAATTCAATAGAAAGTGCTATAACTACAACTTTTCTTAGACGCCATAAAATGAAGTTGTATTTTTATGAATAGCTTTTTGAACAATGGGGTCATCCCAGGAACTCATATTACGAATACAAAATACAAGACAGATTTGCCGCAAAGTTTCAGCGATTCCGATTTTCTGGCCGAAGTTGACTTTTCCCATTAACTCTAATTGTTTCCAAGATTC
Source organism: Convolutriloba macropyga (assembly GCF_964194025.1). NCBI lineage: Eukaryota > Metazoa > Xenacoelomorpha > Acoela > Convolutidae > Convolutriloba > Convolutriloba macropyga. The sequence continues at coordinate 3,030,300 of NC_134481.1, forward strand.
GACTATGATTCAAAAAAGACTATAGGGGCAGACTCTACGGGGCTGCTCGACCATGAATAATAAACGCACTTGACCCCCTGCCCTCTTGCGCATTTTTAATTTTCTGATCATCGACGCACACCTCAACCTTGGAACTGCTTTACGAATTGTTCTTCTTGCTGATGAAATGAACAAACAGCACAAAGAGCATTTGTTCTCACAGTCATGGAACTAAAATTTTTATCAAAATCTGAACAGCAGTCAGCTTAAAACGATTCGGTTTGAACAATATAATCAGAAATTAATTCTGTTTTGTTTTGTCTGATTTAAGAAGCACTAAAATAAAGGCTACTTTTCCAAATTTTTTTTTTAAATTGGAAAAATATGTTTCATATTTTAATAAAAAACTAAACGATAATTGGTTAAACACGTGCCTTCGTCTGACAATTTGCCTAAAATGTTCCCCACTGCACAACAAAGGTCATGATGGAAAGTGCGGTTTGCACAACTCAAATTATCATTAAGTGCTAATGCGATGAAAAGCAATACCGATTGCAACCCGAAGAAGAAAAGTTTTTCTCCCTGTAATATTGGATATTCGTTCATACAGCTTCACATAAGAAAAAAATTTGAATTACTGATCAACGATAAGTAGCATTACATTAAAACATAAGAAAAAATTGCTTTTCGAAAAAAAATTAGAAGAAGTCTTGACTTAAAATGAACAATACATTTCACAAATAGTCTTTATCGAATATTTTGAACAGACGAAAGAGTTAGACGGAAACTGCAGAATGAAGTTCTTTGATCAACTTCTTTTTTCGTTGCTATAAAATGTTTTAATAATAACACCATATGAATGAAAATTTTAAGTTCATATATTTGGTTAAAATTCGAATTATTGCATTGTCTTTAATCAATAAATTGATTGTCATTGGAAACATTGATGTGTTCACATTTACACGATTATTTGCGACTTCGACACTGGATTAAAAATGTTATCATCAACAAACAGTACAAAAAAATGTCTACTAGAATTTGAATGAACTCGCATCGAGTGAAAAAAAAATGAGAGAAACATTGAGTGACTTTGCCGAGAGAATGTGAATTTATTTTGAGGATAAGAACTACGAGTCTAATTGTGTGCAAAGGTTTATTTTATCTCAAGATACTTAATGAATATTATCATAATGGCCATGGGAATTGAAGTTAATGCACTTGGCTCCAAATAGACTGTATGGAAGAGAAAGGTAGCACATCAAACGAACAATCCAAATCTGTCTAGGAACGAAGAGATTAAAATGTCGCCAAAGCAAAGATGACCTTGCTAGAATGTTGTTAGTTAGTTGCCGTTGTCTTTTCAGGGAACCCCAACCCCCCAAACCCGCCACCACCCCCCAGCCGCCCGGTAGAATGTGAACAGGTGATACTGATATAGTTACAGCTTTACAACTGGATTTTCAACCTTACGGAATGTTACACCGTTCTGCATGTCAACTTCTTACAATACTATTTTTGAAAAAACAAACAATTATGTACAAAAACAAGCATCAAAATGAAACAAAAAACTGTTTTCTGGTGAACATTGTTCATTTTCACGAACAGTTCAGTAAGCAATGAGTGAAGAAGAGAAAAATGAATATTGAAAAATGTGAAAACTGAAATAAGTATAACAAACAAAAGCCAATTGGTCAATTTGACTTCAGGCAGAAAATGACAAGAGACGTTATTATTCTATTAAAATCATTATGTAGAATGTTTGTGATAAAGTATTGTGAGTAAGAATTTTTTATGAACAACAAGAGAAAGTGAAAACACAAAATTTTTGTTTGAGACAAGAACGGCCTGATACATAGGTGATAAGCCGCGACATAAAACAAAAACTGTCAAAATCTTGACAAACTTACCAAATAAATAAAAGTTTTCAAAAGGTTCTAGCTGTTGATGTTTTCAAAACCACACAAGCTACCATAAATCTACGAAACAATCTACTTTTAAAATCTAAAATATTTTTTTTCGGGTGTGGGCTGACAAAGTAAAGATACAAAACTAATCTTTGCACCATAATTTACAGTGGGGGTTGCAAGGGTTACCCAATGTGGTTTGCTTCTGCAAATGTCCTAGAAATCAGTCACAAGGGATACCATAAATAATATGCATTTACAATTTTCTAAGAATTTGTTCAAATTTCTGGTGTTATCATAATCATTCAATACGTGATGAGAAGGTTTTACATCAAATAATCTCACTCTAATAATAGTTATCTAGATTCACCAGTTTGAACCGAATACTGATTCTAGCTCCATTAATTGCGTATTCATTTAAATAAATTTTTTTGACTAGAATCAAATTTGCTCTTTTCATCGTGATCTGGTAAATTAAACCTATTTTCTAATAATTTTAACTAAGTTCAAAACTTTAGTTTGATCGATTTTCTAGCATCTAAGGAGCCTCTAAAATTTATTTTATGTTTGATTCCATGGACACCGTTTACAAAAAGCTCTGTTATGCTTTCTTTTAGACATCCACGGTAGCAATGGATAGATTCGCAAAAAATTTACTATTTTTATGAGCAATTTTATAAGATCAAATTGAAAACTTTCAATATTCAACAAAAAATCTTTGAAAATTCTTAACTGAATGCTATACTTGTAAGATCAAACAGCCGAGCAAAGGATTCTCTCGGCCTTCGAAAAAACTTTTTCCGGAAGTTCTTTGGTTTAAAAATGGCAGGTTATCTATTTTTTTCACAAATTTGTTTTGATATGATATTACCTTGCACGATGGTTTTACTCTCACTTCTATTAAGTGAAAGTCTTCCTTAAAAATATGGAAAGGAAATCTATACTGCTATCAAGGGTTGTTGTCCACTTCAATCTAATAAACTTCAATCTAATGATAAAAAACTGTTTTTTTTTCTGTTCCAAAGGAGAGAACTTTCAGGAACACTTTGATAGTATTAATGACTTATAGTGTGAAACTGTAGCTCTCGACGGAGCAAAAATAATTGAATAGAAATAATTGAAAAATAATACATCACATGTTTTTCGCTCCAATTTTTTTTGCCAATTTTTGTACATTCTCTTAAGGCAATAAGATGATCAACAACATCCCCTACGACCAGCATGACAAAACTAATTACAATTCTCTCTTAACGAATATAAAAGCTAAAAGAACACAAAATTACTTTCAGTGATGGTTTTTTTCAGAACCCCAAGCCATTTTCTGATAAATTATTTCCCACAACAAAAAAGCACAAATTTTGTTGTAAATTTTGTTGTTCTGCTTCTGATATTATTCACGCTCTGGGCCAAATTTTACCCCACTCGCATTATATTCTGTGGTACTTGGAAAATCATCAATCTTCTAATTTCCATTATCTTTTCTGTTCCCCAACCCCCCCCCCCCCCCCCACAACCCTCTCGAGTCGTTCCAGTTCCCAAATCACAATACTCTTTTCATCTCCTATCCGCCTCTCAACAATTTCAAGTGCATCAAAATTTAAGCCGTTACCCTCACAACTGATGAAGTAATTTCTTTCCATCAAAATAGGGAAAACTTGAGTGTGTAAAAACGGCTGAAAATTGCAAATGTGTGTGCGCGTGTGTATGTGTGTGTGTGTGTGTGAGAGAGAGAGAGAGTGTGTGAGAGAGTGTGTGTAAGCGTGTTTGTATACATGTGTTTGTGTGTGTGTGTGTGTGTGTGTGTGTGTGTGTGTGTGAGAGAGAGAGAGTGTGTGAGAGAGTGTGTGTAAGCGTGTTTGTATACATGTGTTTGTGTGTGTGTGTGTGTGTGTGTGTGTGTGTGTGTGTGTGTGTGTGTGTGTGTGTGTGTGTGTGTGTGGGTGTTAGGGGTGGGTTGGGGTGGGGTGAGGGGGGGGGGGGTCATGTTTATGTCAAGGGTGCCCCAAGCAGTGGATTGTGTAATTAGGTGTCTCTCAAGTTCTCTTTCCCTCTTTCTATTCTAATTTCTCCTCCATTCTTTTGTGTGTTTCTGGGAGAAAGGGAGGGAATAAGACTAATCTCGACCACTTTCAAAAGGCGCTTTTTCTTGCTTTGATAAGCAATTGAAATTGGGCAACAAAAGAATTGATCACCGCATTTTAAGATGGAATTTTGAAATTAGTTTTGATTGGATGGTTTATCGCTGATTAACCTATGATTGGTTCTCACTTTTTGATTAGATTGAAGTTGACGGTAACTCTTGATAGCTTTATAGATTTCTCGTTCACATTTTTAATGGAGATTTTCACAAGACACAATTGCGAGTGAAAACTTCGTGGAAGATTATTATGGAGCATTACGGACGAGACTCAAATTCTTTCCCGAAAGACGTTAAAAAATTCTCATTATTCTGTGCATTATGTCTTTAGTTGACAAAGTTTGCAAAATTTTTTTTTTCAGTTTGAAAGATGTGTCCATCAATGAGCGGTTTGACAACTCTTGAAGTTTCGTTCTTTCACGAATCACCCAATGAGTAGGAAGCTCAAAAATATTTTTAATATCTTCGAAGTCATAATTGGCTTTGAGGATGAAATAATAAAACCCGAGAAACGGATTTGTTTTTGGATTATTGCTTCTTGCCGCTGAAATATGACACTGTATTTGGATTAAACCAAAAAATTTTAGTTTTTTTTATATTAGAGTAACTTTTTCCTGGTTATGTTGATACTATGTCAACACCATTATAATGAAAGTAAAGATTGGGACCCTTGTGAGTTGCGACCCCAATCTCTTAATTGTCTGCAATCCTGTGCTCTCTTCTGAGCCAACTAGTCCACATTGCGGGAGTGTTACTATGCTCTCTTATAAGGAGGAACTTATTTACTAGAGTGTATATCCTAACAGTTTAACACCTAAAAGTTCTCGTAATTTAATATCTTTAATACAAAGATCTTTGAAAAATGAGCAAAATTTATCGGAAAGTATTTAAAATAATGTAACAGGAAATTTTTTTGCACAGACATGCAGCATTATCTAAGAAGAAGGGAAAAAATGCGGGATTTATTTTCCAATACCGAACACTTGATTATCCTATGCCACAGAATGAAACCTTAGAACGTCGCGGCATTTTGAACTTAAGTTGCTAAGCTATTAAGATGAAAAGCAAGTGTGTGAAAAACATTAAGAAAATGGTAATATCGATATAAAACTTCATTTTTTTAAATAACAGTTTTTATTCGATTTCTCTATTATGGGCGTGAGCGTAGTGTTGATGCCAATTTTCTAAAGGATGAAGTTTGCACTGATTATCAACTTTCTTTTCTGCAACGATGTTTTCTCATGGATTACTAAGCAACTGTTGATAACTTCTGTTATAAACTTATTATTGCTTTCTCATTGATTTATACCAAAAAATTACCTTTCTGTCAAATAAATAGATGAAGTCTGAAATTCCAAACCAAATTTTAGATAACTTAACAATGTTTTTTTCTCATTTTTTGCGTTAACTTTATTTTAACGTCTTTATCGCATTCTGACCCATTGTCTGCTTTACTATATGTCTAATTTTTTTTGTTTCTGGCTAACCAGGCGCCATAATTCATTGAAATCCCATTACTATAGAACTCGTATCATTTCAACATTCTCGGGGGAGATTAATGACAGTTTCCAAATCAACAAATGTAGGAAAAATCGATCACCCTGATAGCTCAGAAACAAAAAAGTGCAAAAGTTTAACAGTTTCATCCGATTGTTCATTTAGATTCTGTTTTTCTAGAACAAGAGACCGCTTGATCAACTTAATAGTTCTTCGTATTATGCTCGCAGCTTTAAAATATTTACTATAAACGAAATTACTTGTAAATCTAGCTTACATGGTTCTTTTCAATATTTAGTTCAGCAGTTGAAAATTCGATTAACTAACTGATTAAATGCTATGTTTTGATTATTATGTTCGCAATTAAATGCCAATCAATGGGCGAAATAATTTAAAATTTCAATCAAATCATAAATTATTCAAAACAAAACAGCAGTAAGAAAGCCCAATTATTTTAAATTTTACATTTTTTTCCAAAAAGCGTGATTTGATATATTTTCATATCAGTGATTCATTTATCTTATTTTGCATAACCTTGTTTCCAATTTTGTAACTTCGAAGTTCTCTAAATTTTCTGATTTTTGTTTAAGAAATGGTCGATAAAAGAGCAGCATAATTTCAAACAGTTGTTAGAGGACATAAAAGTCAATACACGAAGATATCGATATATTCCCTAAGATATCTCAAATTCACTATCCTTAGAACGAATGTTTAGCACGTTACCCCTTTAATAAAAGGTCCTAGTAAACTTTTACTGATGTTTGTCTGATGTTCTTGCTGCTTTTTATTTTTTAATGCTAAAATCGTATCCAGAGACCATAATTGGTCACAAATTCAGAATTGTTTAGCTTCCCGCTTCAAAAAAATATATGCTTTCTTTAAACGATAGCACGATTCTGTATCTTTTTGCGCTGATAACAGTTTTTATACCTACTAAGAGGTGAAACTAGCCGTTAAGTATATTTTTTTAATCAATATTAGTCACATTTCGACAACAGGTTAGTGATCTTTTTTGTAATGGTTCTTTCTTTTCCCCTCCAGTAGGAAATAACCGCTCATGATTTATATTTCGATACCTTTCGAATTGCTAGTCTCGCTTCTAACGAGACACTCAGAACAATCTGAACGCAAAGACAATCTTAAATTTGCTGTTTGTACCTTTAAACCATGATTATTGTTATGTACAAATCTTAGTCATAAAATGTTGGGTTGTTAATTATCATCAAGCGAACGAAATATAACAAAATATGCGGGAAAAAAGTTATTATGGATTTTGAAGTTTGTATCCGATGGAAACTAATTCCGAGCAACTTGGCATTTTTTCGACACCAATACCTCCAATGTCGATGAACAAGTAGGGTTGCTGTTAGACTCAATTTGCAACTATCATAACTTTTCACCTCCCGGGTCACCATCGTACAACTTAATTTGATTTCTTACTAGGTCAAATATGATTCTTAGTACTCATACTAAGTCATATGATTTTCATGATTTCTTAGTAGTCATACAAAGAAGATATATAATGTCTTTGGTTTCACACTAAGATCGTACTATGAAATCAATCATGGAAAACATGAAATCATGTATGATCCTTGTATCCAAACAAAGAAACCTCAGCCCGGGACATCTCAGTTACCCCACACCAAGCTTTTCTTCACCTCAAAATCCTTTTTCCCCCCAAACTTTTCGTATACCCTATTTGTTTGTCAATTGTACTTATTATGTAAAGAATTTAATTCGGGGTGATATTATAGAGGGGTGACCTGGAACGTCTGAATAAATTGGGGAAAATCTTTTAGGGTTTTAATAATAAATATAAAAGGTGAACAAACCTTCTTCATGCCCCACAGCATGGCGACAGAGGCGAAGGCTGTGGTCAGAGCGAAGAGGAGAGAGATTATGATCGCACACCTGGCGTACTCTAAACAAACACAAACATCACAAATAAACAAGTGTAAACAACAGTGACAAATACATTGTTCATTTCCTTCTCTCCGATCTGGTGAACATCTTTTTATCGATCTTTGGCTTTAAAAAATAGTAGAGACAATTATAGCCTGAACGAAAACTCGAGATTTTAACATAGAGATCTAAACTCAAAATATTGTTAAAGGTTCTTACTTGTTAGCAGATCTCTTTCCCGATGCTGGACTTTTTTTCAATTTTTGAACTAAGATCTTAGTTCAAAACTTGAAAAAAAGTCCAGCGTCGACGAACAAAATTATAGTTTAAGGGTATAGGCAAGGTATAAACAAGAAAGAAAACATCGTACAATTTGCGTCTCGAAAGTTAACAATAGGAAAAGGGGGAAGGAGGAGTCATTTCGAGCCAGCGCCTACAAAATAAAGTGAATCATTTGAACCATTTTACCTCTTTGATTGCACAAAACGGATCTTGTAAAAAGGCTCTTACAAGGTGCGATATGACGTCAAAGGAACCATTGTGCTAATTGGTTTATATTATTAAACGATAGATCAAAGTAGATTATACTATGATAAAACATTATACTTGGTATTATACTTTTACAATGCCTTTTTTCTAAAAATTCCGCAAATTAGCGTAGTACTAATAAATATTCTTTGGAACTGGCTCGTAACGGTTGCGGAAAACACCCCCCACTTCATTTTAGATAGGAAATAAACCACCACGGAAATAAACCCCCACTGAAATAAACCCCCTCTTTACTATTAAAGAGCTTTACTATTTACTAATATTACTCTGAAATTGACTTTTCCGTACTTTAACTCCAAAATAAGGTCAAGTTGAAGGTGAAGTCGTGCCACTCTAGTTTTTGGTTGTTTGAGAGCAGATAATAGAAGCAGCAATCAGATAAACATATTCTTAATCATATTATAACATCTCAGCATTCAATAAAAAAGAAGTTGACACTGCGGATCTGTTGCGGCTCGTAATGGTTAAGATGTGGTTCTACTCACTGATGATGCTCTGGATCTCTTCGTCGTCGTTTGTGTCCAGTCGGAAGCTCTCCAGCATCTCGTCCTCGTCCAGAGTCAGATTGTGGGATAGTGTCACGCAAGTGATCAGGGAAAAAATCTATTAACAAAAAGGAAAACCTTTAAAATGATGGAAAAATAAAGAAACTCTTTTGCAACACTGTTTATGTTACGAGTCGAGATGTCATATCTTGTCCAGGTATGAAATATTGACTTTTAGAAATTTGCAAAATTTCTGATTTTTTTTGGGAACCTTATTCTCTCCCTCCCAGCTTAGCGAGAATAGAGTTTGAAATGAGCGTAAATATACCATATTGATACGAGAGTAACTCAAAATCAACTATAGTTTGAAAAAATTGACAATAGCACCTAAAATTGGAAGAAAAACGATCAGAATTACTACTCAGAGGTAATAAATTTTCGTAATTCATATATAAGCTCTTTAAACAAGTTTTCAACAGCCTTTCAAAAAAAGTCGAGAGAAATTATGTACAATTCTGATGAGAAATAAGTGATTAGAAAATTCTAATTTTATATGGCAATAATTAATAAGAAAAAAATGTTTTCGTTTAAAACAATCCAGCAACCATTTAATTATTAAATTCGAGAAGAGAATCCCAAAAATACCCAAAAAAACAACAAACCTGAATTTTTAACTGCCAGAAGCTAAAAATAAAAAATGGTTGCTAAGGTGAAAATGATTTGGATCGCCCAGGTTTTCATTAAATGATCAGGTTTTAAATTTCGCCTATTCAAATTTAAATGTTCTTTGACGGCAAAAACTTAAAAGACAACTAAGATACACTTTTTAAATCAGGAAAAATGTAGTTGAAAAAAATGCATGTTGACTTTCGCGGGAAAATGTCAACAAATTTTCTGTATAGCTGTAAATCAGGAAAAAAATAAAATCGTAACAAAATTTTTATAGTTTTTTTAGATTGAAAATTTAGCCCAGATGGCAGTTTTCTTATATAAAATTAAGACGCAAAAATTTTCACAAAAAACGCAGAGTGTTGTCAACAATCCAGTCTAGCTAAAACAACAAATAACAATCTGATAGACCCACGGAATAAACAAAGAATAACAGATCACCAAAAATTGACACTCGTTTGACTATTACAGGTCCTTAAGGTATCATTCACATTGAAATGAACAGATTTTGAACCTTTTGTAAATAAAAATATCGTAACCATGTTAACCGATAGCTATCGTAATGATTTACGGGCCTAAAATGGATAAAATTTATGTGGAAGCGACATAAAATTGTAATGATTTTTTGTTGAAATTAGTAGAATTTGATTGCCTATTATGCAATGCAATGTGATATATGTCGAGGTAGCTGCAAGTAAAATACAATTACCGAGAAACCAGTACAGTGTATCAAAAGTCAGTACTTCACGTCAACCGTCTGTTTTAACATATTTTCAAAATTAATCCATTTGAGCAAAACCTATTCCACTTATTGAAAAAAATTTTTGAGCGGACATCAAAAAAAATGAGGTCAACGCACAAAAAAATTGAACCTAGCAAAATACTTGGCTCCTTTTTTTGATTTTTCGAAACAAATATCTTTGCTTCGAGTGATTATCAGTTTTGCTTGTAACAAATCAGATTAGAATTTAAGATAAACTATGGTATCAAAAAGCTACGTACAGCCGAATTTTTGCGCTTTAAGCATTAATTTTGATCAAAACGTTTGACTCTCGTTAAAGCATGAAAAAAGGCGTGAAACTTTTAAGTTTTAAGTGCGCTTTTAATGTCATTTTCTCCGCTTACACTGAAAAGAAGGTTAAACGTTTTGTTAATTTACTACTTGCCGCGTTGTTGCGACTGGAAATGTCCATTTTTGATACTCAGAAACAAGAGTAATTCACCTTAAAAATAAGATAGTAGTATCAAAAAAGTTCACAGCATGCTTAAAAACTACAGCAGAAATGTGAAGGCTCAGGACATCTCTAGCGAAGGAATTGTTCGAGTTGTTCGGAGAAATCAAATAAAATTTCTTGGCAACATTTTGAGTTTACACAAGTAATCACTTATCTCGTGGGGTACAAAAAATCAGAAGAGTGAACCCTGTTTGTTACATAGACGATCAAACAAGCTAAGGGGCCTAGTTTGCTTGGAATCCTTGAATAGCTTTTCCACAAACTTATTTTTCATCAAGATGATGCTTCTGTGCATCATAAAGCAAATATTGTCATGAAAATTTTCAAAAAAAGGAGCGGGAGGTACTGGAATGGTTGTCAAATGATCCCATCTTGAATCCAATTGAAAATTAATGGGCAATTGTCAAGCAGGAGTGACGCAAACTGAGAGTTCTTTATGAAAAATTGGAAAAAAGTTGTCAAAAACTTAACTCAGATGTCCTTAAAAATGTGTCTGAAAAGTTCATATAGTGTCTGCCATATAGTACGAAAACTAAAAGCGTTACTTCTTGTTACTAGAGAGAATTTATTTGAACTCAAAACGTTGTATCATTCGACATTTGCGCCGATTTTTTTAAAATTATCATGGTGTTGCGCCGCTTTTTGGTACTATGGTGTATCTGGGTCTCTCAATTTGTTCCTCGTTTAGCATGCTTTGATTCCTCGATTTATATGTCTATTCATTGTATAGCAGAGTTCTTGAGAATTTGGAAATAAATTGTATTTATATGTTCTGGGGACTGAGAAGAGCTGAGGATCTAATTAATAATTATCTAAAATCAAGAATTATTTGATGAATTATAATATAAATTGATCTGATTGCCAATTTTGACAAAAATTTGTTATGTTGAATCTGAAAACTTAAATTTCAATCATATTAATCCACAAATATCTGCTCTTTTTATTTTATGGAAAACTGCGATGAAGAAGTCTTCATTTTCTCAAGAAAAGCGGAGAAGGTCTGTTTTGCCTTATTTAATTAATAGCTTGTGTTGCTTGAGATAACGATCCGCTTTTCACGTGAAAAAAATTGCTCCATTTTTTTTGTTCTTTGCTTGAGAGCAATTATATTTCTTTTTATAGTATTCTAGTTCAACCACATTGAACATTGTTAAACTGTATTTTCTATAATTTTTTCGTTCGAAGACTAAAAAAAAGTGGCTTACGAGAATAGATATTCCGATGATGACAACTCCGTCTCTGGTTTTGCAGCAACAGCACTTGGAGGGTGGAGCAGCTGAAACCATCCGCCCACCTCCACCTCCACCTCCACTTATTCCACCACCTCCACTCGACATTTCACTCTTGTCCTCTCTTCGTCTCAAACTCCGATCTTAAAAAGTTGAACCAGTTTTTCAAATCGCTTCACTCTCTTTATCAAGATATGTTAATTTTGAGATAAACAAAATTGGTTAAATGTTTTTTTTAGGATATTTTTTAATGAGCGTTTGAAGTATCTGTTTCATGTATTAATAAAAATAACTTACATGTAAAGCGGGCAGCTTTAAATTTCAGCTCAAAATATTCTTTGACTAAAATGGCAAATTGCTTTGTTTTAACCAAATTGTCGAAACTAAACAATCGTTTGTTTTTTTTTAATATCAAAACGCTGTTTATTCAAATATGATATCTTTAATGTTAGCCGCATTTGTTGCTCATGAAAATCTAAGAATTTTGAAAGCTGTCAAAAAATGTGAAAATAGGTTAAATTATTTACAAAAAAGGGGTCACTGATCGCTACGCTTCAATTATTACGTTGTTTGTTTTGACCCAGCGGTTCAATTCGCCCAAATGACTCCAAAATTACCATAAAATCAGCAATAAATTTCAACTTCAGTCTCGAAGTCTAATTCCAATTAATACATTTCTTGCAAACTTACAAACAAGCCGTAAAGGGTATAGAGAAATAAAGCTGGGAATAGTTTCGAACAAAATCAATTTGGTGTCAATTTTGACAGGGATAATCAAAGAAACAAACAATATATGTCTGCCCGAATGCAATAAATTTGACGGGTTTATTTCTACAAAATTCCTCAAAATAAAATCAATTTTCTAAACCACATTTTAGCAAAAGTTTAAGCCAAAAACCAATGTAAATATTCCTCAAATCCTAAAATCTATACTCTCGTGAATATGAAATTGATTCGTAAAGTTTTAGTTAGTTTGATCAGTTTGAAATTGAAATATGTAATCTAAATTGTGTATTTGTGGTTTTGAACTTTAAACAAAAGGCAATAATCATAACTTTAAAAGCAATCTTAGCTCTATGAAGAGACAAAGAACATTTTCCGCTTGATAAGATCTTAGCTTTTAATACCGGGAAAATTTACCGTTACAGTTTTTAGGGGGAATAGAGGTCCCTAAAAATGAATGCTGAATGAAATTTGAAATGACTGGCTGTTAGTGAACAAATTTTCCATCTAATTTCCTTTCCTCAGAAAGTTAATGATGGTCACAAAACTGACAAGAACTTACCATAAAAGATGCTGCTTCAGTTTTATACACTTTAGCTTCTCTTCAAACGCAGTTTATACTGTTGCGTGTATGCAGAAAGCTATAAAATTAGGTTTCACGGAGGAATTTTAATGGAAAAGAGGAAAAAAATAGAGGAAAAATGGGAAAAATTGGGAACAAAATGAAGATTTTTGGGATCAGATGTACAAATAATGGAAAAGAAAGCAGGTCGTGTTATGTTAGTTATGGCCCCTGTGAAACCATAGCCCAAAAATATCCATTAAAAATTTTCTGGGTCCAAAAATTGAAGGAAAAGTTGGTGTGGTGCGAGGGTAGGGGGTGGGGGCGGCTGTATTTGATGAGCAAACAGACAAACACGAGGGTATTTAGTCACGCGGGGCGAGCACAGCGGTGGGTAAAATGGTTGCCCAAATATTTGCGAGGTATGGGTCGGGTATTGGTTGTGTGAGAAGTTAGGGAGGGGGGGGGGGTTGGAATTATAGAGGTAAGAGGGAAAGGAAACGGGGTGAATTTTTGAAGAGGAAAAGATTTGATGAAGGAAATAAGTTGTTCACTTTCAGTCCTTCGAGGGTAATATTGCTATGTATGTACCCATGTGTGTGGGTGGGTGTATGGGCTAATATGTAATGAGGGGTGCAGATGTGTAGGGAGCGGGGGGTTGTAAGTGGTCGGTTGGTTGGGTTAAAACGGGCTAACTAAGCAAAACTAGCCCGCCGCCCTGTTCAATAAAGGTGTATGAATATATATCTATCTATGTATGTATGTATATGTGTATGTATGTGTGTGTGGTGGTACGTGTATAGCATAAAAGATGACCACTAACTGATATTTCGATGGATGGGTAGATAGTCGGACAAGACACTAATAAAAAAACGGGGGAAAAGAAAGAAAATTAATGGAAAAATGTGGAAAAGAGTGAACAAATAAATCTGTTTTCCGCTGTTCTCTTTCTCTCTTTCGCTCTTATAGCCTCTTCTGCTCTTTTCAACTCAAAGACAAGAAAATATGAGTGCAATTTAAAACATCATACCCGCTTTTGTTTGTGGTATTTCCCGTGCTAAAATGTTTCTAATTAGCACCGAAAATTTGCTAAAATATGAAATATTATCCCTTATTATTTTGCAGTCTATAATCTTTGTACCTCGCGGGGGAAAACAGCTACTGCATTAGATTAAAGACGTGCTATTAATTGGAGTGCGTTTTTGTGGTGTATTGATGTTTATGTTTTCCCTCTTGTTTTTGTTTACTTTTTGAAGCTAATTTGGAGAGCTTTTAACTGACAATTTTCAAAGCAGACCGAAATGGATTGAAGTAGTGAACAATGTGTAAGATGTAAGAGCTCCTCAAATTTAAAAGGAAAAGTAAAAATTTCGTACAAATGAAACCAAATTTTTGTTCACAGTTCTGTTTGATTTTTGGTGCGTGCGATATAAAAGTAATTGAGAAGAAGACGTATTGAATACTTTATTGAAAACTGTTGTTTATTACTGTTAATTAATTTCCAAAAAATGTTTTTCTTCCAAAAGATAAAAATTTTGTAGAAAAATAACAGAGCAAGAAGACAACCGCCAGAAATGAAACGTTCAAAGTCATATGCATTTTAGTTTTTATTTTGAGCCAAACTAGCAGGCCAGCAAAAACATTGCAAAATCAATTAAAATAATAGATGGTTTAAAAAAACTATAGGCTTCTATTTCGCAAAAACTCGGTCTCGAACTCATGCCTTCGCTTTACAACCATAGGTATTACGGCTTACGCCACTGATGCTTTTTGCTTGCGTCCATTACCCTAGCAGCAATTTTTTGTCCCACTACGTTTTTGGCTCTGCTATGTTGCATGATCAAAGAACGTAAAGACTTTTTCAGATAACGCGCCTCTACATGAAGCCTAAGCGCGTCTCAAAACGCTTGCACTACGTTAGGTTGCGTGTTTAAGGAGAGCTAAAACGTAAGAAGATGAGGAGTTAAACATGGTGACATTGCATTTGAGATACAATTAATATATTGACTAGCAAGCCCGCAAAAGCATCACAAAATCATATCCGAGCAGGTTAAAAAAAATAAAGGATTTTTTCGTGGCAACTCGGGCTCGAACCCAAGCCCCTCGTTTAACAGCCACAGCTCTTGCTTCTTAGGCTACCGACGCGTATTTTTGGCGTCCATTACCTTATTTAACAGCAAAATTTTGTTAAGCGACAATTTTGGCTTTGCTGTAATTAAGGTGCGCTATGTTAAACGAGCGCAATGAATTAGCATAAATTGAGCTTCGACAACCAAAACTTCTACAACAAAAGACAACCAAATCCCAAAATTATTTCAGAGTACATTATAGATCCTTTTCCTCCCCTACTTAGGCTTGAACCCATGTCCGTCGCTTGACAGCTATAGCTCTATTCCATTGCTACATAAGCGAAATTTCTATCAATGTCTTTTTTGTTTCGCGTGTTTGTGCTAAGCCGTATGCTAATGCAGAGCAGGCTCCTAGGCATGATTGTGTGGGATGCATTCTTAAGGATCGCTAAAACATGTGAACATAGGAGCGCTGCTAAACATTTCGTTCAAGTGCGACTAAGACGAAAAATATTGGTCGATGGCTTTTTGTCTAACTTGTTTTTGCTGAGCCGTATGCTTAATGAGCAAAAAAAAAACATTTACCGATCAGGCACCTAAGCATGGTCGTGTAGGCGGCATGTTTAAGGATCGTTAAAACATGTGAAGATAGGAGCGTCGTTAACCACTGCGTTCAAGTGCGACTTACAATTAAGATATTAGATAAAGAAGAATCAATAAGAAGGGAATTAAAGAAGGTAGCAAGAAGGAAACACAGTAGTGGATGAAAAACAAGATTCACCATTTTTGAGACCAAAAACAGAGGCCATTTTTTACACCGGGTCGGTCTCGAACCCATGCCCCTCGCTTCACACACACAG
The DNA here is from genome assembly GCF_964194025.1 of Convolutriloba macropyga. NCBI lineage: Eukaryota > Metazoa > Xenacoelomorpha > Acoela > Convolutidae > Convolutriloba > Convolutriloba macropyga. The sequence goes on from NC_134481.1 coordinate 3,046,100, forward strand.
GTGTAATCCCTTGCACTACCGACGCCTGTTACTGTTGTCTATCCGTAGTGGCTACATACGAATATTGGTCGATGGCTTTTTGTCTCAATTGTTTTTGCTCAGCCGTATGCTTGATGAGCAAAAAAAACCTTTACAGATCAGGCACTTAAGCATGGTCGTGTAGGCTGCATGTTTAAGGATCGCCAGAAACACGTGATTGTGTTGTGTGTGCATGTGTTTGGGTGTGTGTTTGTGTGTATGTGCGTGCGCGTGTGTGTGTCTTGACATATTTTGCCCGCAAAGCTAAGAGTGGTGGCTTTAGAAAGCTTGTCAAATGGACATTATTCTGATAGAATTTTTTTTGTTTTTCTTTAAACCAAAAATTCCGGTGTTCAGTTTTTCAAGGAATGAGAAAAGAAAATTTGTTCATTTTTAAATGTCTTCTTGATGAAAAAAAAACTAATTTAACTGATTTATGATGGAAAAGATATAATTCAAACTGTCAAAGTAACCACAATGACATAAAAATAACATAAAGATTATTAAATTATTCGGTACGAGTTTTCAGTAAATTTTGGGCTAACTCTGCACTGACATTGCAAAAATTACTTGAGAGTAAAAATTTGCTGCTTTTGGTGAAAGATTGAGTCTCTTTTGCAAATCTTCCAAAAACAAACAATTCTGAACAAAAAATATTTTCTGCTATTCTTCAGTTTGGTTATTTTCTGTGTCATAGATTAATTTTTTTAATATTACTGAAACTGAAAAATAGGGCTTGTACATTTGCAGGTTATCCGATGAAGCGGTTCCTTGGAAAAAACAAACTTGTGAAATTATTCTTTCAGTGGTTCAAAATTAATTAGACAATTATTTTCTCAACCATATCCTCTATTCCCGCCGAATGTTCCTAATGGCTAATTATTCTTTTTCATAGCTTCTCCAAAATATTGCGACAGCTTCTCAGAGTTCGTTTCAAAAATTTCTTGCCGCAATTTTTTCAGTGAGCAGTTGACTACTTCTCAATTTCATTTCACAAGAAAAAACCAAATATTTATCAGTAGTATTTATTCAACTCTGCGGTCTTTTGTGTTTCAAGAACTCACCGTGTGCTCAATTTTGTGAAGAAATGAGCTGATGTCTACAAGCAAGAGGAATCCAAACTTACTGTGTGAAACCTTGATTTTTTTAATCGAATGGATTAGCTTAGAATTTTTTTGATCTTGTTGAACACAAATTCAGAAGTGAAAAACTGTTGGGAACCTGTTGCATTAGGATTTGAAGTATGCTCAATTTCTTAATTTTAGCAAAAAATTTTGTAGCAAGTAAGTAGAGGCCGATTTTCACAGCATAAATCAACAAAACCTAATTAAACTTAAAAACGAGAATAAATATTACTCTTTTTCTATAGAAAAAAATGAAATTTTAGTCTACAGGCTCCACCAGGTAATAATTAACGCTTTGGGTTACCTATTTTTTCCTTTTCTTCATTACATTGCAAAAACCACATTTTCTCCAGTATATACTCTCGAATCGTCAATGTTTAATGCTTGTATTTTGAGCACATGCTTTGAGATAAGGACGTAAGTGAGGGCGAAAATGTCCGACAAATTCAAATTTTTGTATATAGGTTGCAAGTTTTCTCGTTTTACAGTGCAACAATACTAGCGAATAGCGTAATTGATTCTATTCTCTTGATCTCATCGCCGACTCTATTCTAGTTCTTGGATTTTGAGGGGAATAGGCTCAATTTTTCTCAGTGCTATTACCACTACCATTCACTGCCGAGATTAGTGACGAGGATTGGCAAGCTGGTCCATGACTTTCGCATTGTCGCTGATTTTGTGCAGAAAAAAGTAATTTTTTTTGAAAAATTTTAAACTGTGAACAAGAAGTCTTAGTTTGGTTTGCCTTTTCGGTTTATAAAATTTATCAGCAGTAGATAAAATAAAAATTGCAGCATTTTTTGTCTTTTTAGCCTAAAAATATTTTCAGCAGTGAAAAAAATTGTGATCTGTTAATTTTTTCAAAGATTGATGTGCCAGAGAAAGATGCGTTTTCCCGTCGTTTGAGGGATGCTCTCTTCAATTTGCTCATTTTCTGCATCATAGTCTATATTCCTTTTTCATTCGGGAAATTTCGGGCAGCAAATTTTTCAGTGAGTAGTTGACTACTTCTCTAAAACTTTTCAAAAGAGAAAACCAAGTTAAAAACTGAAGTTAAAAACTGTTGGGAATCTGTGCATTAAGATTTCAAGTGTGCTCAGTTTCAAAATTATAGCGGAAAATGTCAGTGCAAGTAATAAGAAGCCAATTTTTACAGCATCTTTGAATGTAATTAGAAACCGATCTTCACAGCATTAGGATTTTAAGCGTGCCCAACTTCTTAATTTTAGCAAAAATTTTTTGCAAGTAATTAGAAGCCAATTTTCACAGCATAAAACAACAAAACTTACTTATCTTTAAAACAAGGAGATGAAATTATTTTTTTTCCTACAAAAATTTGAAATTTTACTTTACAGACTCCACCAGTTATTAATTAGGGATTCACGTTACAAAAAATTTTTTTCTTTTAATCACTACATTGCAGATTGCAAATACCACAATAGCTCGTGCATTTATGCTCAGTTCGTCACTGTTTTACGCATGTTTTTTGGGCACATTTTTCAGGAAAAGGACGTATGTGAGCGCAAAAAGGTCCAGCAACTTCAAATTGTGGTATATAGGTCGCAAATTTTCTCACTTTACCGACCACGAAAACAAAAAACCAAGCGTAACTGATTCTACTTCTTTGATATCACCGCCCACTCTAATCTAGTTGTTTGATTTTGAGGGATTAGTCGCCAATTGTCGCAGTGCTGTTGTCACTAGAACTCATTGACGAGTTTAGTGACGAGGAATGGCAAATTGGTCTGTGATTTTCGCATTGTGGCCATTTTTATGTAAATTTGCTTAAGTACGGAAAACCAAAAAATTTATTATTGTCGAAAAATTTTAAACTGTGAGTAAGAATTCTGGTTTCGGTTTGTCTTATTAGCAAATGAAATTCTCCAGCAGTATCTGGAAAAAAAATTATGTTCTGTTATTTTTCTCAAAGAATGATGTACCAGAGAGGGATGCTTTCTCCCGTCCATTGAGTGATGCTCTCCTCAATTTGGTCATTTTCTGCATCATATTCTAAATTCTTTTAATAATACTAAATTTGAATGATAGGGCTTGTACATTTGCGCGTTATGTGATGAAATGGTTCCTTGAAAAAGAAAACCAGCTTGTGAAACTATTTTTTAGTGATTCAAAATTAACTGAACAATTTTTTCTCTAAGCCATATCCATTATTCACGCGGAAACTTCTTAATCGCTAAATATTCTTTTTCATAATTTCTCCCTGTTTTTGCGGCAAATTCTCAGAGTTCATTCGAAGAATTTCCGGTAGCAATTTTTTCAGTGAGTAGTTGACTAATTCTCAGTTTGTTTTTGCATAAGAAAAAAATAGTTTTCAGTACTTTTCATTCAAATCTTCGGATGTTTGCGTTTCATGAACTCACTGTGTGCTCATTTTGTGAAGGATTGGGCTGATGTATACAAACAAGAGCAACCAAAACTTTTTGTGAGAAAGCCTAAACCCCAATCCCGATTATTTAATCAACTGCATTAGTTTTGAAATTTGATGATCTTGCTGAAAACAAATTCAGAATTTAAGAACTGTTGCGAATCTGTGTATTAAGATTTCAAGTGTACTCAGTTTGATAGTTATATCGGAAAATTTCAGTGCAAGTAATAAGAAGCCGAATTTTACAGCATCTTTGAAAATAATTATCGATTTTTACAGCATTAGGATTTTAAATGTCCCCAGCTTCTTAATTTTAGCTTTCAAAATTTTTTTGAAAGTAATTGGAAGCCAATTTATACAGCATAAAACAACAAAACTTACTTATATTTAAAACTGTGAGATTTTTTTTCCTACAAAAATATGAAACTTTAGTCTACAGTCTCCACCAGGTGTTAATTAATTCTTTGGGTTACTAAATAATGTTTGTCCTTTTAATTCTTACCCTGCAAAAAACCACATTTGCTCGAAATTATATGCAAGGTTAGTCACTGTTTTACGCCATTAATTTGAGCACATGTTTCAAGATAAGGACGTAAGTGAGCGCCAAAAGCTCCGGCAGCCTCAAATTTCGGTAAAAAGGTAGCAAGTGTTCTCAATTTACAGTGCACAAATACTAGCGACAAGCGTAATTGATTCGAATCCTTTGATCTCACCGCCGACTCTTATCTATTCCTTCGATTTTGAGCGCCAATTATTGCAGTGCTATTGGCGCTAGAATTCACTGCCGAGTTTACTGATGAGGAATGTCAATTTGGTCCGCGACTTTCGCATTGTCGCCGATTTTGTGCAAATTTGCTTAAATACGGAAAACCAACGAAATGATTATTTTCGAAAAAAAGCCTAAACTGTGAACAAGAAGTCTTAGTTCGGTGTGTCTTTTTAGCGTTTAAAATTTCCCAGCATTAAAAGTTTAAAAAGAAATTGCGTTCTGTAAATTTTCTCAAATAATGATGTACCAGAAAGGGTTGCTTTTGCCCGTCTTCAAACTAATACTAAAAACTAATCTCTTAATGCGAGCTGAGAAGGCTCTAATAGAGTGAGTCAAAATGCTCAGTGAAAATTGATGTCAATACTAGCATAAAAAGTACAATCAAAATGCAGAAAATCAAAAAAATTCCTCATTTTTTAAATTTGAAAAACTTGATTGTCAATTTTTTTAAATGAGTACATTCTTATTCAAGAAAAAAAAATTATGGGAGACACAGGACCCAACTAACTGACTACATAAATATAATGAAAAGTTTTGAATTTCATTCGACAAACACGTGAATGCAATGCTCATGAATGCAAGTACCAATAAGATGCTAGAAATTTGAAGTGTTTCATCTGATTTCAAAGCAACCTTCAAAAAAAGGAAAAAGTAGCTCATTTTAGCTATTTAAAATACAATAAGTATGCTTCATAGTATTGCTAAGTGACTTTTTATTGCAAAATACGTTCATACTTTGAACAAAACTGGACCAATTTCAAAGTTAAGTCGAATACGGTTGCATTCTGTAATATCATATTTCAAACGAAATCAGTCAATCTCTTCGGTTTTTTGTTATATATGTATAGATATAAAGTTCCTAGTTAACAATTCAACATTATCAACCAAAAAAATTAATAAAACACGTTTCCAGAGAAATTTCTTTGGGTTCATTTTTTATTTCGATATTAATGATGCATCACCTTTATGTTTTAAGTAAACACTTTAGAATTTTGTTAACTTTGAAATTGAGATACTTTAAGATTTTGTTACACAGTGACCTTTTCTGTATTAAACCAGTTTTGATTTGTTTCCTCAACAGCACAGCCTCCCGGTTTTTTTCAACAAGCTGCAGCAGCAGTTAAATAAAACTGAACGAATTAAAAAAGTGGTCGTTGTTACTTTCTTCTTCTTTATGGGAATACCTGAAAATAGTTGACGTAGTGCTAAAAAATATAAAGCTTCAAACAATTAGCGTAAAATTGTGGAACCAGTTGATAATGTATTATGTAATTCAATTTAATCATGGCCTAAAAATTGAAGATTTTCATTTTCTCGCTTTGTAACAACTGTTTAAAGAACTCAAGCACATATTCACTCGAATCTGTTCATCTTCAAAAGGGGTCACGGAAATGATACTGATTGATAATGAAATGTAAGGAAACTGTACCCTCCCAGTTATGATGATATCATAGTTGAAAACTACTGCATCAGAAAAAACAGTTCAAAACTATTAGAACTCTCACCAACGATAGTAATTTATTGTAAAATATTATATAAAAAGAAAAGCTCGACATTCTTGTAATTATGGGACTTTGCAAATTATGGGTATTCAGAGACATTGAACAAACAAATAATACTTTTCCAATTGTGCGGTTGTGATTAAGAGATCTAATGGGATGATTTGTCGAGCGTTTAGCTAACTCGAGTGATTAGGAACAAGAAACAATTGTTTTTGGTCACTGTTGAAATGGCAGTTCTTGAGGTACAAAAATGGCATAAACTGCATTCATACAAAATATTGCAGACAAACAACTTTTTTTCAGGCCCGTGAAAAAGTACTGACCATTCTCTCCACTGAATTCAAGAATTGCATAAAATTTTGCAATGACTTAAAACAAGAATTCAAAAATTGCCTAAAATTATGCAATGACTTAAAACAAGAAATCAAGAATTGCCTAAAATTATGCAATGACTTAAAACAAGAATTCAAAAAATGCATAAAAATATGCAATGACTTAAAACAAGAATTCAAAAAATGCATAAAAATATGCAATGACTTAAAACAAGGAGGGGATGTATCATTAGTATCGAAACAAAACACAAAGCCACAGAAAGTTTTCTGGACACTTTTCATAACGATTTTTTGGTCGATAAAGGCGAATTATGAAATGGGAACTTTTAACCTCCCCTAAGTGCGGCAAAACCAAGATGGTGGAAACCATGTTTAGTTTTAATCCATTTACATATATATATATATATATATATATATATATATATATACATATATGTATATATATATATATATATATATATATATATATATATATATATATAATATATATATATATATATATATATATATATTATATATATATATATATATATATATAATATATATATATATATAACGTTCCTAGTTCACATTTCGCCATTATAAACCAAAAAATCGATAAAACACGTTTCCAGAAAACTTTTTTTGGGTTCATGTTTTGTTTCGATATTAATGATAAAACCCCTCCATGTTTTAAGTAAACAATCTAGAATTTTGTTAATTTGAATATTGGGAATTATTTTTTTTACACATTGACCTTTTCTGTTTTAAAACAATTTTGTTTTGTTTCCTCAACTGCACAGCCTCCCGGATTTTTTTCAACAAGCTGCAGTTAAATAAAACTGAACGAATTAAAAAAGTGGTCGTTGTAACTTTCTTCTGTTTTATGGGAATACCCGAAAACAGTTGATGTAGTAATGAAAAATATAAAGCGTCAAATAATTACCAATTGCAACTCAATACTTTTTTTCTGTTGAGGCAGTTCATATGAAAACTGTCCTTTGCACCAATATTTTAATATCGTTTAGAAAACTCGGTTGCAACATCAAAAAATTTCAAGCAGTTCATAAAAATACAAAAATCAAAACAAGTGTTTTAAGAGCTCTTTCCCAAGCTAGGCACAATTATTCCTGATTATCTTAGCCATACTACAATCAAATATCTAAGAACGGTTAAAAAAAACTTCATTACTTTTCTGAAGATAAAAACAGGTGAAATTTTTTTCAAGATTGTTATAAACTATCTTGGAAGCGATAAAGTAATCTAGATAAAACAAAAGTGAAGCTATTGAAACAATATTTACCATTCAACTACAGAAATATATTGAGAAGTTTTTGAAAGTGTACCACTGAGTACTTTCTGCTTCTATCGTTCCAAAATTGAAGGTGTGTGATGATATTTAAAAGTTTTAAAAAAAATACAATTATTTGTAAAAAAAACATTAGATGGATTTAAAAAGTCAGAGACAATTTATTTTATTTTGATACCGGCACTATAGAGAATTATTTTGTTAAGAATAAAATTTTACCTGAAAATTTTCCTAGAACGGGATCAGAAACTGAAAGGTAATCTGAAGCAATTTATCATTTGAGATTAGACATTTTTGAAGACATATGGCAACAATAAATAATATGGCAATAAAAGAGAATATATGAAAGAACTCAAAAGCTATTAACTTTTCGTAATTTGGTGATACTTTCGATTAACGTTCCTCAAATGTCGACAACTTTGGCTATAAATAAGTAAATGTGATACTGAATGAAAATTTGTATCGCTTCAAAGAGTTCTAGCAGTGTGTTTAGGTTAGATTTGAGACTTGAAACAAGATTTGATATTAAATATGATCACAAACTAAATTCCCGTTTGAATAATAGTTTTGGCTATCTTAAACTGCTCCCGGATTATATTTGCAAAACTATTTCGATAAGTAGAAAGTGCAGTTGGAGTTAATTTCTTATTTGTAAATTTGATATTTTACAATATTATTTGTAAATTTATATGATTCCAAATAACTAACAAAAAATATGATTGCAAGTTGGCAGCAGAATCAAATTAAATTGATGTCTATATGAATTATGAAAGATATTATATTTCGTTATGAGTATGTTTAACCTATTCGTTTATATATTGATTTATCTTGTTCAAGAAAAGTATTGTAGTTTTTTTTAAATTGATATTATACTTACCAAAATAACTTTTTGGAAGCAAATATGCGGTCTATTTTATGCAATTAATATTTGTAGCCGCAATTTCTATCCGTTATTATTGGACTTCTAAGATCAATTTATTAACTTTTTAGCTGTGCACTTTTTACGGGTTTTCCTTTTTAGCGGTAAATTTTATTCTCAATGGGTTGTCGTGTAATTGGGTAAAATTTGCCCTTTACCAAAATAGTATATCAGTATTTATTTGTCTGTCAAATGTGGAAGAAATTTAACATGAATTTTGGGAATACTTTGGAATTAAACAGAATTAGCAGGATAGATTCTTTACTATCTCATAACCTATAAGTTATAACCAATAAGTTATAAGTTAACCCTGTGGTTATGAGTGTGAAGCTGGTTTTGATAAAACTAACACACCAGGGCTGTTTATCTTTCGGGAGAACAATTGCAGCGCATGAGCGGATAAATTCTAAAACCCAAACTAATATTACCCGAGAATACAACCCACCCGCGTTTAATCAACGCTAAAAATGGAATTCATTATTCCATAAAATTGTTTCACTTTTTGGTGAAATTACAAACATATAACTCTAATTTAAGGGTAGTAATTTAGAAGAGGTTATTGAAAAATAGAACTTACATTTTCCATAGAAAACGCTCCTTGTGAAATGAATTATTCAAGTTTGAGTGAAAGAATTCGTAATTGGATAAACATTCAGCTATTTTATAACAAAATAAATAATTTAAACTTGGGAAACAAAGCTTGTTGGAAAAGCACAATTTTAACAAAAAGAAACCAATCGAATTATTTTTACAAGAATAAGTTTTTATATTTCGTATTAACAATAGTTTCAATTTTACAGGGAGGGAATTTTAAATTGAAACCGTCAAAAATGCATTAAGCATCAATTTATGCTAAATAGTGTAACATAAAAATAAGAACGCACAATTATTACGCTAGACAATTTGCGCTTAAAATTTGCAATTCCTTGTTTTTTATGGTAAAGTGGGAAAAAGGGAATAGAATAACGTCGTTAGTATGGTTGATTTAGCACCAGAAGGTTTTTTAAACACAATTGAGGGGCGGGAAAATTAGAATTACTCAACAATTAAACTAATTGACACTTTCGCTCCAATAAATTTGAAAAGAAAAGAATCCCAATTTGACGGAACGTTAAAAACTGCGGCGTTTTGTGGAAAAAAATCTACAATGCGTATAATAGATTGCGTTTTTTTTGTAAAATAAAAGGATAAATTCGCGACGTATCATTTTTACGTCGATTGACAAAATAAAAAAGGCGAGCACATATTTCACGCCGTAAATAAAATGCATCCGTTACAATCTAAACACGTGAAAACACTTCACAAAGTGGAAACAAATAAAGTAAGAAATGTTGAAAAAATTCAATTCAATTCCATTTAATTTATGTTTTCACACCTTTCTCAACTTGGGAAAAGCTGAACGCCTACCCCTTCTCCTAATGGCAATTAAAACTGTATGCTTAAGATAAGATATGCCCGTAAAAGCATTTATTTCTTCATCTGAGAGGAAAAAACGGTGGTGCACAGTTTAAAAATTCACTATTTCTTAAGTATGCACTTAAATATACGCGTTTTGCTCTTAATTTATACCATTTTATCTCATTTTTTTCCGGTTTTTAAACCGTTTTTGCTGCAGTTTTAAGCAGTGAAGGGAAATAATATAGTTATAAGGTTATATATACGTAATAACTAAACTGTAATGGTAACCGTGTCTATGCACGCTCTAGTGGAAAAAAGGGGAAAAGTTCTGAGGCGACAAGTTGACAAAAATGTGACATCAAAAGGAGAGATTTTTAACTACACCCAAAAGTATAATAAAGAAGAAAGCTTTTAAGGCGAAAAATTCCAAGCTGTCAAAAGTTAAGTCAATAAAAATGTTTTAGAAATGATGTCGGCAAAATCCCTTCAACGAATTCATTAAAAAATTGCGATTAGAAAATTTTTTAAAAATAGAAAATAGATTTTTTTCAATGTAATATTGGTATGATTGTTGAGTTTTATGGCTGAGTAGCTTGCGTGTTTTGAGTGTTTTGAAAAGCAATCGATCTAAGCTTTCAATTTTTAATGACACTTATAGAACAATAATTATCAGAGCGTAAGAAGGATGAGGAAAACAAGCCAGGATAGACGGCGGTAAAAAGAAAACACAGAAAAAAAAACAGGGAAAATGGTGGAAATGAAGATGAGTTAAAAAGTGTACGTAAGAGAGGGAGACCAACGCAGGTGCAAAAGAATGTCCAATCAACGCTAAGCAATCAATGATAAGTAATTCCCAAAGATCAACAACAAAACAACATCATCAACAGCCGCCCACTCAATGTCAAATTACTCTCTCTCCCTCTCCTGTACCCACAAACCATATCGAACACCCCCCCCCCACACACACACACACACACACACAAACACACACAAACACACATCCAAATTTACTACTTTTTTACTACAACATTAAACCTAGGTATTTTTTAAAAATCTAATATCACCCACCTTGTTGTGTTTCAATGCTCGTATCTTTCCATAATCCTCCCCCTACCCCCCCCCCCCCAAAAAAAAAGAGGAGAAAAGTACTAGTCCTAAATTTATTACTCCTAATTTTTTAAATTTTAACCCCTTTTTAGCGTTTTTCATCACCTCCGAGCTCCCTCCCCCTCTAAAAAATGAAGAGAAAATGGTTGAAAAATTAAGCATTTAATCTGTCAACATAAATCAAACCGATTTATGCATTTTTTTATGAACAAAATGAAAGTACGATGTAAAAATGTGTACCTTTCTGCAGGGGATCGATAGAATCCGTTTTGTTTTTAGGTTTAATAAAAATGTCACACATTTGTGTAATAAAGCAGATTGAACAATATTGCTTCCATTTAGTTTATTGCACTGCGACTAGAGTGGTTCGTTACTATACATTAGAAAAGGTGTGCCTACTAGAATGGGAGGGGGTAGCTTTCGGGCTTTTTAATTTGCTAAATTGAAGATTGTTCACACGCGTTTTTCAAGACAAATTTATACGTATATACGCACTTCATACGCGCATAACCACACTGGGCAATTTTAGACAATTACACGAAAGGTCAATTAGACAAACGAAAAAATACGGGCAAGAAAAAAATGAAATTATGTAAAATTTTATTTGAACTATAAAAGGAGAAAACATAAATCGGTACTCAAACAAATTAAGCAAAATTACAGTTGAACAGCAAAAAGTAAAAAAAACAATGAATTATACGGTTCTTATTTGAAATTATTTGTTTCATATTGAATATATGCCTAACATTTTACCATTTTTTGGTCAAATTTTGTAAAATTTTGACAATTTAGCCAATTCTTCTTATTGAATCGTCGCTAAAAACTTACAGTGTATTATTCAAAGCAGAACTGAAGGGAGGCGAAAAGATTAAAGAAGATTAAAATGGTGCGAAAAGGCCGTGAATAAAAAATGAACAAAAGATTGAATGGAAAGAAAAGAGGGAATACTAGAGTGATGGGAAAGGGTCTGGTTGTTTACCAGGAAATTAGAAAAGAAAACAACAAAACAAATCCAGCGCAAATTTTACAAAGTAGTAAAACAAAGATTTAAGTCCTGGAAATCCTGTAAGGAGAGATAGAGTCAGATTTTGGATAAATTAACATGTCAAATAAAATTTCATTTGATTGCAATATTGTTTGATTTTCGATCGATTAATCGTTGTTGATTAAAAATTGTTCGATAGGAATTCAGAAATAGAAAATAGAAATTTTGTAGTTTTTGCAACGGTGAATTATGTTTATGAGCAAATATTCATATCAATGGAAATTTGTAGATGGATCTTTGAAGTAATAATAAAAAGAATTTAAACTGTGTGCCATAAAAATGGAGAAATAAACGCATTAAGGATTTCCTCAACAGCAATCAATCAAAAGAGAGAATCTGGTTGTAAACAAACAAACAAACAAACAAACAAACAAATCTATCGCCAATTTGACTAGGAGGCCAAAGTCATCAATAACAATAAGCGAATAGATAATAAGTTTTTAGAGTTAAGTCAATATTATGCGTGTTCTAGTCAGGTCTAAAGCTGCAAGCTTTACATTTGCAGAACAATTTTCTGAAAGAAAAAAACAACAAAGCAACAAGTTTTTATTTCTGTTTGGCAATTTTCATGTAATTAGTTGAACATAATTAACTTGTAGCAATTTATTAATAAACCTAAACCAGATTGATCATTGCATGAAACTTAAGAACTCAACTATGATCGTCATTAAAAAGCGAAGAAATTGTAATTTATAATAAAACAATACAACCATCATTGTCACTATCTCCGCCTACACTGTGCCCAATGTAAACATATACAGTTCATTTTTTTGTATATAAACATATACAGTTCATATACAGTAAACATTTTTTTGTGATAAGTTTGGACTGTATATAAACATATACAGTTCATATACAGTAAATATTTTTTTGTGATAAGTTTGGACTGTATATAAACATATACAGTTCATATACAGTAAACATTTTTTTGTGATAAGTTTGGACTGTATATAAACATATACAGTTCATATAGAGTAAACATTTTTTTGTGATAAGTTTGGACTGTATATAAACATATACAGTTCATATACAGTAAACATTTTTTTGTGATAAGTTTGGACTGTATATAAACATATACAGTTCATATACAGTAAACATTTTTTGTGATAAGTTTGGACTGTATATAAACATATACAGTTCATATACAGTAAACATTTTTTTGTGATAAGTTTGGACTGTATATAAACATATACAGTTCATATACAGTAAACATTTTTTTGTGATAAGTTTAAACTGTATATAAACATATACAGTTCATATACAGTAAACGTTTTTTTGTGATAAGTTTGGACTGTATATAAACATATACAGTTCATATACAGTAAACATTTTTTTTGTGATAAGTTTGGACTGTATATAAACATATACAGGTCATATACAGTAAACATTTTTTTGTGATAAGTTTGGACTGTATATAAACATACAGAGTTCATATACAGTAAACATTTTTTTGTGATAAGTTTGGACTGTATATAAACATATACAGTTCATATACAGTAAACATTTTTTTGTGATAAGTTTGGACTGTATATAAACATATACAGTTCATATACAGTAAACATTTTTTTGTGATAAGTTTGGACTGTATATAAACATATACAGTTCATATACAGTAAACATTTTTTGTGATAAGTTTGGACTGTATATAAACATATACAGTTCATATACAGTAAACATTTTTTTGTGATAAGTTTGGACTGTATATAAACATATACAGTTCATATACAGAAAACATTTTTTTGTGATAAGTTTGGACTGTATATAAACATATACAGTTCATATACAGTAAACATTTTTTTGTGATAAGTTTGGACTGTATATAAACATATACAGTTCATATACAGTAAACATTTTTTTGTGTTAAGTTTGGACTGTATATAAACATATACAGTTCATATACAGTAAACTTTTTTTTGTAATAAGTTTGGATCAAAACTCAACGTCTTTACATTTTTCATTTTCTGTAAGATTTTTAAATGATTACTGGGAAGGCATTCAAATAGTCTACGATATAGTATGATAGTGCAAAAAAAAACTCAGCATTCTTTTTACTTTTTCGGTATTTGACGAATACTTACAATTGACGAATTTTGGTTGGCAGTTTTGATTTCTTGTATGATGAGAGCATGGCTACTTAGAATACTCAAATCATAATTGACAGTGTGATCAGTAAGGATTATATATGACCTATCTGAAGTCTAAGATTTAGTTGATGTGTGACCCGAAAGGAAGATTTGAAGTTGATTATATTTACCGTTTTTGTTCTTCCGTCTTCCGGCAATACCGATCTTAAGTCACGGTCACGGAGCCTGATAATTCTGTCGAAAAGGCACTGAGTCCGTCGGAAAAACCTTCTATCAATTTTTCCATGTCTCATGTTTTCAGAATATGCTATTGGTGTATTTTTTGTAATATATCGAGAATTTTAGAACTTAGGCTTAAAGTTAAAACATCGACATCAAAACAACTTAACTACGTGTTGAACTCTTGTAATTACTCAAAAAATATATGTAACAAAACTAAATTAAGTACTAACTTTGTTCTTGCGTTATTATTTTTTTATTGATTTCGAAACTTGATTCTAACATCCACTGACCTGAAACTGATGGAATCAATCAAACTAAGGCAAGTATAATGATGCTTTATAGAAATTAGGATTTAACCTAAAATATTCACAACCCATTCATGTGAAATAACTTCACCTTATCTAGAACTTCTCAGTATAGATTTGTGAAAATTGGTGCTGAAAATACTAGCTCGAAATTGTATTACCTCAGTTTCAAAACAACCCAAAACATACTGAATTCTTTTGATCCGCGCTGAATGAAAATGAACGCTGCACTGCGTTGTTCTGATATTTATGGCAAAGTGTTGTTCACATTTCAAATAGGGCAGAGTCAAAATTGACGAACCACCGAGTACCCACAAGTAACGAATCTATTTCCCAGTATCTGTGACCAAGACGAGCTTTTGAAATATAACAGCCTTTGAACCCTTTGAAGCTATAGCTATAGAAAAATGGTTATCTTGCAAGATTCCGACAGAAATCGTGCAAGATTATGCATAATCTTGCAAGATTCTGGCAGAATCCGCCAGAATCTTGCAAGATAACCATTCGGTTTCGGCTGGGGTACTAAACAGTCTTTTAAACAGATCATAATAGCAATTCAAAATTAGGTATCGCCAAGAGAGAGAGAGAGAGAGAGAGAGAGAGAGAGAGAGAGAGAGAAATAGAGAGAGAGAGAGAGAGAGAGAGAGAGAGAGAGAAAGAGAGAGATAGAGAGATAAGAGAGAGAGAGAGAGAGAGAGAGAGAAAGAGAGAGATAGAGAGATTCATAGAGAATTAATTTTCCTATCCGCCTTTAAGGTCGCAGGAGAAGATAAAACCCTAAATTTGCATGCAGACCGCAAAGAAGAAGCGTGTTTTTGTTATTTTGAAACGCTGAAAATAGCCAATGAACCAAACAAGGAGTTTGTCAAAACTTTTTTTCCCCTCAGCCTTGAGAGGCGGTGAGGCCTAATTGGTCAAATTGAGATCAAGTGACGCATCAAAATTTAACCAAAGAAAACTGTTTCAGAGTTGAAAGAAAAACTATATTTTAAAAAAGTCAAATACTGATTTTTACTGGTTCAAAACAAGTTATAAACGAAAAGTAATAACGGAAAAAGTCGGATAAAACTTTTATTAGGCCTGCAGAAAATGGATTGAAAAATTCCTTTTTGATGATGGCAATGGTAATTTGTATTCAGAAAAAAGTAAATCTTTGAAAAATTGGGGATTTTAAAAAAATTTGCAGGAGCAGAAATTATATAACTCAGCCAAGTTTGGCAACACAATACCTCCTGCGATGAAAAAGCCAAGATTTGGAGTCAAACGATTGCGAAAAACGTATGAAGATGTACTGTACGCGAGAAGGACATGAGAACACATCACTAAAAACGTCTGAAAAATAAAAAGGCATTTCCAAATTGTCGACAGCCTGTTACAAATGCATCTTACATCTGAACTCATTCTTGTAGAGCTCTTTTATAAGATTTATGAGTTTTACCATCTATCAACTCTGATTATAAGCATATGAAACTGTGTAAAACGAAGTTTGTATAGACAACATCAACAAGCAGTTGTGCAATATGATGAAGAACATGGGCCACTTAATTGTAAAATACTACATCAAGATGAACTAAACAAAGTTTTTGACGTGTACTTTTATGCAGTTCAAGGACAGAGAGTGCATTTGTAACTCCTACTCGGAGCTCAGCCAATTTTCTGCAAATCTGGAAAGATTTGTCTACCTCTAAAAGACGAGGTCAAAGAGAAATTCAAGTCAATGAGGTGACAGTGGAAAGCAGAACTAGTGCAGCCTAGTGAGGTCTCAAATGCATCGCCAGTTGTGTGCCAACAGCCAAAAACTGGAGATCTAAGGCCTTGTGAGCTCTTCAATATCATATTAAGACCAAATTTAGGGAAGAGCACTAACCAAATCCAGACACCTTTCACCAACTCTACGGAGCCAAGTCTCCAAGCGGCCAGGAGCCTTGGCAGAATAGATCTCTCGGACGGCTGTTATCAAGTTGTGCATGACAAGGACGCAAAAAATGCAAAGATTATTAATTGTTCAAGATGTGCAGACTTTCTCAGGGTTTCGATGAAGTTTCCATCAATTCTTCAAAAATGCATGAAGTCTACTCTCAGTGATATTGAGAGCGTGTTTATCTCTCAACCCGATGTGCTAGTATTCACAACAAAAAGAGACAGTAAGCTCAAAAAAGTAAGCTCAAGTCGACTCCGTGACAAAAATTTTATTATCGCTGAGAAGAAATCCAGCTCAAAACCAGTCTCAAATGTAATTTCTGACTTTATTTCTAAGTAAGGAAAATCAAAAGCGAAACCTGATATGTTTTCGATTCAACTAGAAAATTTATTTTCACGATTGATGACTCTTTGATGCACCCCCCCGTCGCTTGTGTCACTGAGTTGACCTTGACACCAGAATGACCTTCAAAAACAGAAGCCACTTCTGAAACTTTTCAAAAGTGAAACGGTTTAAATCAGTTCTGTATCACAAATTTGCATCAGTTGTTTGACGATTATTTAAAAGACTAACCGGACACTCAAATTAGATACATAAAATGCTCCAGTGTGCATTTTCTTTAAAATTGAGCTCCAGCCAGTATAATGTTTACCTCAATTTGAAAACATAGACAAATAGAGCCCTTAGTAGTTTACATGAAAATTGTGAGTGAAAAAAAATTGGCTACCTATTCTGGTAGGCCAGACGCTAATGAATGAAAAGTATCTGACAGCAAGTTTCAAACAAACTGGAAACACCAAAAATAGTTGGACACATAAGACTTGCGCACAAAAGCTTTCATTTTTTATTTCAACATTTCAATACAGCAAAAAATCTATTAAAAAATATAATAAAAAAATGAAGAACTGAACTGCAAAATATTGAATATTTGAAAAAAATTTCATATTGTATGTTTTGCAGAAAATCCAAAAAATTCGATGAGCCAAGTTTTTGTTGAGAATCTGAAACCGCCTGGTTATAGATTTGAATCTATTGGAATCTCATGGAGTGAACTCTATATTAATAGTCGGACTAGTGAAATAGTCGGAAATTATTATATGGCAACAGGCGAGAACTCAAAAGCACTTGACTGATAAACATTAACCGAAACAAATCAGAGCAGTATTTGGTTAGCATTTGATAGATGAAGAATCAAAAAAGGGCCATACATCTCAAACAAGTTTTTCAAAATAAATTTGAATGGCTTGTCTTAATTTGATTTATGTAATATCAGGTAAATAGCAGTTGTATTATAAAAGATATTTTTTCAGAACACTGGGAAAACAAAAAAAAACAAAAAGAATCTTTACTTCAAAATATTTAAGTTGACAAATAATTATTGAATGCGCTGGACACAATTACTTGATTTTCAATGAAAACGTCAGTTCTTTGAATGGGCCAAAATCGTATAAAAATTGTCCTTTATTTCTTTTGCTTCAAATTACAGTCTGTTGAGAAAAAATTAATTCAAAAACGGAAACACAAAACTAAAATGTTTTTTGAATTTTTTTTTGCTTTAATGAAGGATGATACATTTGAAACCATTTAGAACAATAGAAAAATTTTTTTTGCATTAAGTTATGTTAAAGCTTACTGTAGAAATCTTTTTTTACACAAGAGATAACAAACGGAGTTTCGGTTCTTCTTGATTGTTTTTTTTTGAATTTTTCTTTCAATAAAAAAAGAGAAAGCATTTTTGTCCCCTTAAAACTTAAATAGCAACCAAATGATAAAATGAAAACTAAATTATAGACATTAAAATTGTAGCAAAAGTCTCAAGAAAGCAAAAAACCAACAAGAAGCCACAAAAGTAATCAAATTTTTTCAAATATTTTTTTGTAAAGCGCATTTCTCGAAAAGAAAGATCATTACCTCGAAAAAGTTTCAAATTTATAAAAATTGTTGCTTTGATTCACAAAAATTCGAAAGTATCTACAACCGTTAAGGGTAAAGAAGTAGCGTGAATTATGCATAAGTTAAAAACCCAGCGAATTGTCCCGGCAGCCAACAAAAATCAATAATTTCCAAAAAAACTGAAAAAAATTCAAAAACTTAAAACATTTATGCTGCTTTTTATTTGACCGCTTTTTCTTAAAAGAAACAAACTTAATTCTTTGTTTGAATAGATATTGATGTACGCAAATAAAAAGTAATTTCGCTGCCGAAGTAATAGCACTACAGACATCAGAGCTGAAAAGCAACTGAGGTTGCTGAATTGACCATATTTCTGATCACATCGTCACAGCAGCGTAGCATTTCGAGAAATGTGCCGAAAAAATAGATTTAAAATTGTAATTAAAATTTATTTGAGAAAACTGATAAATGCGTGCATTTGAGTAAGATACGCAATAATTGTGTTGATTTTAGTTCAGTCAGCGTATTTGCTAGCTTTAAAGTTGAAAAAAACTTAAAGACTGTCTTTTAGTGTTACAATCTTTCATGATAATATATTTATTCCAGAGTTGAACCTCCTCATTTATAATGGGGTTGCTGGGATTCAATTGTGCGCTATGAGTGCAAACTTTATAAGCCAAGATGAGTTTCATCATTGAAAAAAATGCAATTCTTTTTGAAAAAAATTTAATTTTTCAAACTGCGTAAAAAGCTTTTTGTTCCAAGCTTTGAGTTGCTCGAAGACAATTTTTTCTTGACGCAGTTCAATGGACGGCCCGTGTTGCGGCTGCTCAAGAATCTCAGCGGAAACTAATCTTCACGGCCTGGTTCTCGAGTTATACGCTGGCCTGGTTCTTTACTCAGTTCGATTTGACTAACAATCTCGTGGAAACTATTATTCGCTCGGTTGTATTAAAGGACTGTAACTTTAATTTTGTTGATCGAAGTTAAGAAAATCCTAAGTGATAATCTATGTTCAATCTCGTGCTGAAGTTTGTTAGGTTTCAGCCAGTAGCTAGTATTGTTGCTAACTTCTCGTTAAGTAAGCTCAACTAACTTATAACTCGCAAGATCTTAAGATCTAGCAAAACTTAGCAAAAAGACTGAAGTTGTTAAAGAATCAAATTTTAGTCAATCTGAGAGCCACCTGCTCTTGATAACATTTTCTAATGGTTCTAAAAACAATTCGGTTTCACTCTTCAAACAATTGGGTTAAAGTAAATAATCAAATATTTATCATTTATAACATCATCGCTACTTGTTTCTGATCGGTTAATCAAGAAAATGATTTAGGTAATTGTTTACACAGTAAATGTCAAATTACTGCAATATTTACTTTTGTTGACATAAGCACGGATGGTTGTTACGTGGCTCTAGATGCCTCAAATGTACGGTATTTGACCTTTAATGATCATCTAAAGTATAATAAAATAAACAATTTAAGAAATTTAACAATAAATAACAAAATATCGAAAAATGCCAATTTTGTACCATATAAGAGCTAATAGCCACACTTGCGGGTCTGATGCAAAAACGTTCGTTGGGTCCTTGAGTAATTCAGAGGTAACCCTAACCATCTGCCATATCCTGGGGTTGTTCGGGTTTTGCCTTTTAAAAATCGGGGGGGGGGGGGGGGGGAGGTGTACAGATTTTTGGTCCCAACTTGTAAAAATTTTCAGTTTTGACCATTTTTGAGTTTTGACTAATTTCAAATTTTTTCAGTTTCAAAAATTATTTCTTGCTTTCTGATGGCTTTTCTAGCTGATTTGAAGCGGCGCCAACAGCCCGACTGCAGTGGAAATATTTTTGAAAAGTTTCAAATTTTTGATGCACAGAATTTAATCGAGGACAACGCAAATCCACTTCCTGGAACCGGAACAGTATGATTAATTTAATATGCCCTTTGAAGGGCCTCCACCTGATCAGCATTGCTTTGCATTTAGGAGATATTTGACCCCTCCCCCCGTTTGAACGCCTTAAAATCTCAACACGATAAAATCTCGAACAACTGACTCTAGTGATAACATCTGTCTTACTACTAGAATGTTTCTGTCTCAATTTTTGAGACATTGAACTCCCCGTTTGAACCCTCCGTTTGAACCCCCGTTTGAATGCCTCAAACTCTCACCACGATAAAATCTCCACCCACTGACTCTAGTGATGACATTTCTCTTTTTATACAAGAATGTCTCTCTTTCAATTTTTGAGACATTGAACCCCCCGTTTTAACCCCCCGTTTGAAACCCGCGTTTGAATACCTCAAAATCTCAACACGATAAAATCTCAAACGACTGATTTTAGTGATAAAATTTTTCTTACTACTAGGATGTCTCTGTCTCAATTTTTGAGATATTGAACCCCCCGTTTGGACCCCCCCGTGTCAACCCCCCGTTTGAAACCTCCGTTTGAATACCTCATAATCTCAACACGATAAAATCTCAAATGACTGACTCTAGCGATAATATTTGTCTCACTACTAAAATGTCTCTGTCTCAATTTTTGAGATATTGAACCCCCCGTTTGGACCCCCCGTGTCAACCCCCCGTTTGAACCCTCCGTTTGAATACCTTATAATCTCAACACGATAAAAAGTCAAACGACTGACTCTAGTGATAACATTTGTCTTACTACTAGAATGTCTCGGTATCAATTTTTGAAACATTGAACCCCGTTTGAATCACCCGTTTGAAGCCCCCGTTCGTTTGAATACCTCAAAATCTCAACACGATAAAATCTCAAACGACTGACTTTAGTGATAACATTTGTCTTTCTACTAGAGTGTCTCTGTCTCAATTTTTGAGATATTGAACTCCCCGTTTGAACCCCCCGTTTGAACCCCCCGTTTGAACCACCGTTTGAATGCCTCAAAATCTCACCACAATAAAATCTCAACCGACTGACTCTAGTGATGACATTTCTCTTACTATAATAGAATGTCTCTGTCCTAATTTTTGAGACATTGAACCCCCCGTTTGAACCCCCGTTCGAACCCCCCGTTTGAATACCTTAAACTCTCAACACGATAAAATCTCAAACGACTGACTCTAGTGATAACATTTGTCTTTCTACTAGAGTGTCTCTGTCTCAATTTTTGAGACATTGAACCCCCCGTTTGAACCCCCCGTTTCAATCCCCCGCTTGAACCCCCCGTTTGAATACCTAATAATCTCAACACAATAAAATCTCAAATGACTGACTCTAGTGATAACATTTGTCTTCCTACTAGACTGTCTCTGTATCAATTTTTGAGACATTGATCCCCCCGTTTGAACCCCCCGTTTGAACCCCCCGTTTGAACCACCGTTTGAATGCCTCAAAATCTTGCCACAGTAGAATCTCAACCGACTGACTCTAGTGATTACATTTCTCTTACTATTCTAGAATGTCTCTGTCTCATTTTTTGAGACATTGAACCCCCTGTTTTAACCCCCCGTTTGAAACCCCCGTTTGAATACCTCAAAATCTCAACATAATAAAATCTCAACCGACTGACTCTAGTGATGACATTTCTCTTACTATACCAGAATGTCTCTGTCTCAATTTTTGAGACATTGAACCCCCCGTTTTAACCCCCCGTTTGAAACCCCCGTTTGAATGCCTCAAAATCTCACCACGATAAAATCTCAACCGACTGACTCTAGGGATGACATTTCTCTTTTTATATTAGAATGTCTCTGTCTAAATTTTTACGACATTGAACCCCCCGTTTTAACCCCCGTTTGAAACCCCCGTTTGAATACCTCAAAATCTCAACATGATAAAATCTCAACCGACTGACTCTAGTGATGACATTTCTCTTACTATACTAGAATGTCTCTGTCTCAATTTTTGAGACATTGAATCCACCGTTTGAACCCCCGTTCTAACCCCCGTTTGAATGCCTCAAAATCTCAACACGATAAAATCTCAAACGAGTGACTCTAGTGATAACATTTGTCTTTCTACTAGAGTGTCTCTGTCTCAATTTTTGAGACAATGATCCCCCTTTGAGCCCCCCCTTTGAACCCCCCGTTTGAACCCCCGTTTGAATGCCTCAAAATCTCACCACAATAAAATCTCAACCGACTGACTCTAGTGATGACACTTCTCTTACTATACTAGAATGTCTCTGTCTCAATTTTTGAGACATTGAACCCCCCGTTTTAAAACCTTGTTTGAAACCCCCGTTTGAATATATCATAATCTCAACACGATAAAAACTCAAACGACTGACTCTCGTGATAACATTTGTCTTCCTACTAGAGTGTCTCTGTCTCAATTTTTGAGACATTGAACTCTCCGTTTGAACCCCCGTTTGAGTGCCTCAAAATCTCAACCGACTGACTCTAGTGATGACATTTATCTTATTATACTAGAATGTCTCTGTCTCAATTTTTGAGACATTGAACCCCCCGTTTTAACCCCCCGTTTGAAACTCCCGTTTGAATACATCATAATCTCAACACGATAAAATCTCAAACGAGTGACTCTAGTGATAACATTTGTCTTCCCTTTAGAGTGTCTCTGTCTCAATTTTTGAGACCTTGAACTCTCCGTATGAACCCCCGTTTGAATGCCTCAAAATCTCACCACAATAAAATCTCAACCGACTGACTCTAGTGATGTCATTTCTCTTACTATACTAGAATGTCTCTGTCTCAATTTTTGAGATATTGAACCCCCCGTTTTAACCCCCTGTTTGAAACCCCCGTTTGAAAGCCCCATCTGAACACATCATAATCTCATCACGATAAAATCTCAAACGACTGACTCTAGTGATAACATTTGTCTTACTACTAGAGTGTCTCTGTCTCAATTTTTGAGACATTGAACACCCCGTTTGAACCCCCGTTCGAACCCCCCGTTTGAATACCTCAAAATCTCAACACGAAAAAATCTCAAACGACTGACTCTAGTGATAACATTTGTCTTTCTACTAGAGTGTCTCTGTCTCAATTTTTGAGACATTGATCCCCCCGTTTGAAACCCCCTTTTGAACCCCCCGTTTGAACCCCCGTTTGAATGCCTCAAAATCTCACCACAATAAAATCTCAACCGACTGACTCTAGTGATGACACTTCTCTTACTATACTAGAGTGTCTCTGTCTCAATTTTTGAGCCATTGAACTCTCCGTTTGAACCACCGTTTGAATGCCTCAAAATCTCAACCGACTGGTTCTAGTGATGACATTTCTCTTATTATACTAGAATATCTCGGTCTCAATTTTTGAGACATTGAACCCCCCGTTTTAAACCCCGTTCGAAACCCCCATTTGAACACATAATAATCTCATCACGATAAAATCTCAAACGACTGACTCTAGTGATAACATTTGTCTTACTACTCGAGTGTCTCTGTCTCAATTTTTGAGACATTGATTCCCCGTTTGAACCCCCCGTTTGAACCCCCCGTTTGAACCCCCGTTTGAAACCCCCATTTGAACACATCATAATCTCATCACGATAAAATCTCAAACGACTGACTCTAGTGATAACATTTGTCTTACTACTCGAGTGTCTCTGTCTCAATTTTTGAGATATTGAACTCTCCGTTTGAACCCCTCGTTTGAACCCCATTTGGATGCCTCAAAATCGCACCACAATAAAATCTCAACCGACTGACTCTAGTGATGACATTTCTTTTACTATACTAGAATTTCTCTGTCTCAATTTTTGAGACATTGAACACCCCGTTTGAACCCCCCGTTCAAACCCCCCGTTTGAATACCTCAAAATCTCAACACGAAAAAATCTCAAACGACTGATTCTAGTGATAACATTTGTCTTTCTACTAGAGTGTCTCTGTCTCAATTTTTGAGACATTGATTCCCCGTTTGAACCCCCCGTTTGAACCCCCCGTTTGAACCCCCGTTTGAAACCCCCATTTGAACACATCATAATCTCATCACGATAAAATCTCAAACGACTGACTCTAGTGATAACATTTGTCTTACTACTCGAGTGTCTCTGTCTCAATTTTTGAGATATTGAACTCTCCGTTTGAAACACCCGTTTGAACCCCGTTTGGATGCCTCAAAATCGCACCACAAAAAAATCTCAACCGACTGACTCTAGTGATGACACTTCTCTTACTATACTAGAGTGTCTCTGTCTCAATTTTTGAGACATTGAACTCTCCGTTTGAACCCCCGTTTGAGTGCCTCAAAATCTCAACCGACTGACTCTAGTGATGACATTTATCTTATTATACTAGAATGTCTCTGTCTCAATTTTTGAGACATTGAACCCCCCGTTTTAACCCCCCGTTTGAAACTCCCGTTTGAATACATCATAATCTCAACACGATAAAATCTCAAACGAGTGACTCTAGTGATAACATTTGTCTTCCCTTTAGAGTGTCTCTGTCTCAATTTTTGAGACCTTGAACTCTCCGTTTGAACCCCGTTTGGATGCCTCAAAATCGCACCACAAAAAAATCTCAACCGACTGACTCTAGTGATGACACTTCTCTTACTATACTAGAGTGTCTCTGTCTCAATTTTTGAGACATTGAACTCTCCGTTTGAACCCCCGTTTGAATGCCTCAAAAATTCAACCGACTGACTCTAGTGATGACATTTCTCTTATTATACTAGAATGTCTCTCTCTCAATTTTTGAGACATTGAACCCCCCGCTTTAACCCCCCGTTTGAAACTCCCGTTTGAATACATCACAATCTCAACACGATAAAATCTCAACCGACTGACTCTAGTGATAACATTTGTCTTACCTTTAGAGTGTCTCTGTCTCAATTTTTGAGACCTTGAACTCTCCGTTTGAACCCCCGTTTGAATGCCCCAAAATCTCACCACAATAAAATCTCAACCGAGTGACTCTAGCGATGACATTTTTTTTTACTATACTAGAATGTCTCTGTCTCAATTTTTGAGACATTGAACCCCCCGTTTTAACCCCCCGTTTGAAACCCCCGTTTGAAACCCCCATTTGAACACATCATAATCTCATCACGATAAAATCTCAAAGGACTGACTCTAGTGATAACATTTGTTTTACTACTAGAGTGCCTCTGTCTCAATTTTTGAGATATTGAACTCTCCGTTTGAACCCTCCGTTTGAACCCCGTTTGGATGCCTCAAAATCGCACCACAATAAAATCTCAACCGACTGACTCTAGTGATGACATTTCTCTTACTATACTAGAATTTCTCTGTCTCAATTTTTGAGACATTGAACACCCCGTTTGAACCCCCCGTTCGAACCCCCCGTTTGAATACCTCAAAATCTCAACACAAAAAAATCTCAAACGACTGACACTAGTGATAACATTTGTCTTTCTAATAGAGTGTCTCTGTTTCAATTTTTGAGACATTGAACCCCCCGTTTGAACCCTCCGTTTCAATCCCCCGCTTGAACTCCTCGTTTGAATACCTAATAATCTCAACACGATAAAATCTCAAATGACTGACTCTAGTAGTTACATTTCTCTTACTATACTAGAATGTCTCTGTCTCAATTTTTGAGACATTGAACCCCCCGTTTTAACCCCCAGTTTGAAACCCCCGTTTGATTAAATTCTAATCTCAAAACGACAAAATCTCAAACAACTGACTCTAGTGATAACATTTGTCTTCCTACTAGAGTGTCTCTGTCTCAATTTTTGAGACATTGAACTCTCCGTTTGAACGCCCCGTTTGAACCCCCGTTTGGATGCCTCAAAATCTCAACACAATAAAATCTCAACCGACTGACTCTAGTGATGACATTTTTTTTACTATACTAGAATGTCTCTGTCTCAATTTTTGAGACATTGAACAACCCGTTTGATCCCCCCGTTCGAACCCCCCGTTTGAATACCTCAAAATCTCAACACGAAAAAATCTCAAACAACTGACTCTAGTGATAACATTTGTCGTTCTACTAGAGTGTCTCAGTCTCAATTTTTGAGACATTGAACCCCCCGTTTGAACCCCCCGTTTCAATCCCCCGATTGAACCCCCCGTTTGAACACCTAATAATCTTAACACGATGAAATCTCAAATGACTGACTCTAGTGATAACATTTGTCTTCCTACTAGAGTGTCTCTGTCTCAATTTTTGAGACATTGAACTCTCCGTTTGAACCCCTCGTTTGAACCCCTGTTTGAATGCCTCAAAATCTTACCACAATAAAATCCCAACCGACTGACTCTAGTGATGACATTTCTCTACTATACTAGAATGTTTCTGTGTCAATTTTTGAGACATTGAACCCCCCGTTTTAACCCCCCGTTTGAAACCCCCGTTTGAATGCCTCAAAATCTCACCACGATAAAATCTCAATCGACTGACTCTAGTAATGACATTTCTCTTTTTATACTAGAATGTCTCTGTCTCAATTTTTGAGACATTGAACCCCCCCCCTTTTAACCCCCCGTTTGAAACCCCCCGTTTGAGTACCTCAAAATCTCAACACGATAAAATCTCAACCGACTGACTCTAGTGATGACATTTCTGTTACTATACTAGAATGTCTCTGTCTCAATTTTTGAGACATTGAATCCCCCGTTTGAGCACCTCAAAATCTCAACACGATAAAATCTCAAACGACTGACTCTAGTGATAACATTTGTCTTTCTACTAGAGTGTCTCTGTCTCAAGTTTTGAGACATTGAATGCCCCGTTTGAACCCCCCGTTTCAATCTCCCGCTTGAACCCCCCGTTTGAATACCTAATAATCTCAACACGATAAAACCTCAAATTACTGACTCTAGTGATAACATTTGTCTTCCTACTAGAGTGTCTCTGTCTCAGTTTTTGAGACATTGAACTCTCCGTTTGAACCCCTCGTTTGAACTCCAGTTTGAATGCCTCAAAATCTCACCACAATAAAATCTCAACCGACTGACTCTAGTGATGACATTTCTCTTACTAAACTAGAATGTCTCTGTCTCAATTTCTGAGACATTGAACCCCTCGATTTAACCCCCCGTTTGAAACCCCCGTATGAATACCTCAAAATCTCAACACGATAAAATCTCAACCGACTGACTCTAGTGATGACATTTCTCTTACTATACTAGAATGTCTCTGTCTCAATTTTTGAGACATTGAACACCCCGCTTGAACCCACCGTTCGAACCCCCCGTTTGAATACCTCAAAATCTCAACACGAAAAAATCTCAAACGACTTACTCTAGTGATAACATTTGTCTTTCTACTAGAGTGTCTCTGTCTCAATTTTTGAGACATTGAACCCCCCGTTTGAACCCCCCAGTTTCAAACCCCCGCTTGAATTCCACGTTTGAATACCTGATAATCTCAACACGATAAAGTCTCAAATGACTAACTCTAGTGATAACATTTGTCTTCCTACTAGAGTGTCTCTGTCTCAATTTTTGAGACATTGAACTCTCCGTTTGAACCCCCCGTTTGAACCCCCGTTTGAATGCTTCAAAATCTCACCACAATAAAATCTCAACCGACTGACTCTAGAGATGACATTTCTCTTACTATACTAGAATGTCTCTGTCTCAATTTTTGAGACATTGAACCCCCCGTTTTAACCCCCCGTTTGAAGCCTCCGTTTGAATGCCTCAAAATCTCACCACGATAAAATCTCAACCGACTGACTCTAGTAATGACATTTCTCTTTTCATACTAGAATGTCTCTGTCTCAATTTTTGAGACATTGAACACCCCGTTTTAACCCCCCGTTTGAAACCCCCGTTTGAATACCTCAAAATCTCAACACGATAAAATCTCAACCGACTGACACTAGTGATGACTTTTCTGTTACTATACTAGAATGTCTCGGTCTCAATTTTTGAGACATTGAAACCCCCGTTTGAACCCCCCGTTCGAACCCCCCCGTTTGAATACCTCAAAATCTTAACACGATAAAATCTCCAACGACTGACTCTAGTTATAACATTTGTCTTTCTACTAGAGTGTGTCTGTCTCAATTTTTGAGACATTGAACCCCCCGTTTGAACCCCCGTTTCAATCCCCCGCTTGAACCCCCCGTTTGAATACCTAATAATCTCAACACGATAAAATCTCAAATGACCGACTCTAGTGATAACATTTGTCTTCCTACTAGAGTGTCTCTGTCTCAATTGTTGAGACATTGAACTCTCCGTTTGAACCCCCCGTTTGAAACCCCCGTTTGAATGTCTCAAAATCTCACCACGATAAAATCTCAACCGACTGACTCTAGTGATGACATTTCTATTTTTATAATAGAATGTCTCTGTCTTAATTTTTGAGACATTGAACCCCCCGTTTGAACCCCCCGTTTCAGTCCTCCGCTTGAACCCCCCGTTTGAATACCTAATAATCTCAAAACGATAAAACCTCAAATTACTGACTCTAGTGATAACATTTGTCTTCCTACTAGAGTGTCTCTGTCTCAATTGTTGAGACATTGAACTCTCCGTTTGAACCCCCCGTTTGAACCCCAGTTTGAATGCCTCAAAATCTCACCACAATAAAAACTCAACCGACTGACTCTAGTGATGACATTTCTCTTACTATACTAGAATGTCTCTGTCTCAATTTTTGAGACATTGAACCCCCGTTTTAACCCCCCGTTTGAAACCCCCGTTTGAATGTCTCAAAATCTCACCACGATAAAATCTCAACCGACTGACTCTAGTGATGACATTTCTATTTTTATACTAGAATGTCTCTGTCTTAATTTTTGAGACATTGAACCCCCCGTTTGAACCCCCCGTTTCAGTCCTCCGCTTGAACCCCCCGTTTGAATACCTAATAATCTCAACACGATAAAACCTCAAATTACTGACTCTAGTGATAACATTTGTCTTCCTACTAGAGTGTCTCTGTCTCAGTTTTTGAGACATTGAACTCTCCGTTTGAACCCCTCGTTTGAACTCCAGTTTGAATGCCTCAAAATCTCACCACAATAAAATCTCAACCGACTGACTCTAGTGATGACATTTCTCTTACTATACTAGAATGTCTCTGTCTCAATTTCTGAGACATTGAACCCCTCGTTTTAACCCCCCGTTTGAAACCCCCGTATGAATACCTCAAAATCTCAACACGATATAATCTCAACCGACTGACTCTAGTGATGACATTTGTCTTTCTACTAGAGTGTCTCTATTTCAATTTTTGAGACATTGAACCCCCCGTTTGAACCCCCCGTTTCAATCCCCCGCTTGAATTCCACGTTTGAATACCTGATAATCTCAACACGATAAAGTCTCAAATGACTAACTCTAGTGATAACATTTGTCTTCCTACTAGAGTGTCTCTGTCTCAATTTTTGAGACATTGAACTCTCCGTTTGAACCCCCCGTTTGAACCCCCGTTTGAATGCTTCAAAATCTCACCACAATAAAATCTCAACCGACTGACTCTAGAGATGACATTTCTCTTACTATACTAGAATGTCTCTGTCTCAATTTTTGAGACATTGAACACCCCGTTTTAACCCCCCGTTTGAAACCCCCGTTTGAATACCTCAAAATCTTAACACGATAAAATCCCAACCGACTGACTCTACTGATGACATTTCTGTTACTATAATAGAATGTCTCGGTCTCAATTTTTGAGACATTGAAACCCCCGTTTGAACCCGCCGTTCGAACCCCCCCGTTTGAATACCTCAAAATCTTAACACGATAAAATCTTCAACGACTGACTCTAGTGATAACATTTGTCTTTCTACTAGAGTGTCTCTGTCTCAATTTTTGAGACATTGAACCCCCCGTTTGAACCCCCCGTTTCAATCCCCCGCTTGAACCCCCCGTTTGAATACCTAATAATCTCAACACGATAAAATCTCAAATGACTGACTCTAGTGATAACATTTGTCTTCCTACTAGAGTGTCTCTGTCTCAATTGATGAGACATTGAACTCTCCGTTTGAACCCCCCGTTTGAACCCCAGTTTGAATGCCTCAAAATCTCACCACAATAAAAACTCAACCGACTGACTCTAGTGATGACATTTCTCTTACTATACTAGAATGTCTCTGTCTCATTTTTTGAGACATTGAACCCCCCGTTTTAACCCCCCGTTTGAAACCCCCGTTTGAATGTCTCAAAATCTCACCACGATAAAATCTCAACCGACTGACTCTAGTGATGACATTTCTATTTTTATACTAGAATGTCTCTGTCTTAATTTTTGAGACATTGAACCCCCCGTTTGAACCCCCCGTTTCAGTCCTCCGCTTGAACCCCCGTTTGAATACCTAATAATCTCAACACGATAAAATCTCAAATGACTGACTCTAGTGATAACACTTGTCTTCCTACTAGAGTGTCTCTGTCTCAGTTTTTGAGACATTGAACCCCCCGTTTTAACCCCCCGTTTGAACCCCAGTTTGAATGCCTCAAAATCTCACCACAATAAAAACTCAACCGACTGACTCTAGTGATGACATTTCTCTTACTATACTAGAATGTCTCTGTCTCAATTTTTGAGACATTGAACCCCCCGTTTTAACCCCCCGTTTGAAACCCCCGTTTGAATACCTAAAATCTCAACACGATAAAATCTCAAACGACTGATTCTAGTGATAACACTTGTCTTTCTACTAGAGTTTCTCTGTCTCAATTTTTGAGACATTGAACCCCCCGTTTGAACCCCCCGTTTTAACCCCCCGTTTGAAGCCTCCGTTTGAATGCCTCAAAATCTCACCACGATAAAATCCCAACCGACTGACTCTACTGATGACACTTCTGTTACTATACTAGAATGTCTCGGTCTCAATTTTTTAGACATTGAAACCCCCGTTTGAACCCGCCGTTCGAACCCCCCCGTTTGAATACCTCAAAATCTTAACACGATAAAATCTTCAACGACTGTCTCTAGTGATAACATTTGTCTTTCTACTAGAGTGTCTCTGTCTCAATTTTTGAGACATTGAACCCCCCGTTTGAACCCCCGTTTCAATCCCCCGCTTGAACCCCCCGTTTGAATACCTAATAATCTCAACACGATAAAATCTCAAATGACTGACTCTAGTGATAACATTTGTCTTCCTACTAGAGTGTCTCTGTCTCAATTGATGAGACATTGAACTCTCCGTTTGAACCCCCCGTTTGAACCCCAGTTTGAATGCCTCAAAATCTCACCACAATAAAAACTCAACCGACTGACTCTAGTGATGACATTTCTCTTACTATACTAGAATGTCTCTGTCTCATTTTTTGAGACATTGAACCCCCCGTTTTAACCCCCCGTTTGAAACCCCCGTTTGAATGTCTCAAAATCTCACCACGATAAAATCTCAACCGACTGACTCTAGTGATGACATTTCTATTTTTATACTAGAATGTCTCTGTCTTAATTTTTGAGACGTTGAACCCCCCGTTTGAACCCCCCGTTTCAGTCCTCCGCTTGAACCCCCGTTTGAATACCTAATAATCTCAACACGATAAAATCTCAAATGACTGACTCTAGTGATAACACTTGTCTTCCTACTAGAGTGTCTCTGTCTCAGTTTTTGAGACATTGAACCCCCCGTTTTAACCCCCCGTTTGAACCCCAGTTTGAATGCCTCAAAATCTCACCACAATAAAAACTCAACCGACTGACTCTAGTGATGACATTTCTCTTACTATACTAGAATGTCTCTGTCTCAATTTTTGAGACATTGAACCCCCGTTTTAACCCCCCGTTTGAAACCCCCGTTTGAATACCTAAAATCTCAACACGATAAAATCTCAAACGACTGATTCTAGTGATAACACTTGTCTTTCTACTAGAGTTTCTCTGTCTCAATTTTTGAGACATTGAACCCCCCGTTTGAACCCCCCGTTTTAACCCCCCGTTTGAAGCCTCCGTTTGAATGCCTCAAAATCTCACCACGATAAAATCTCAACCGACTGACCCTAGTAATGACATTTCTCTTTTCATACTAGAATGTCTCTGTCTCAATTTTTGAGACATTGAACCCCCCGTTTTAACCCCCCGTTTGAAACCCCCGTTTGAATACCTCAAAATCTTAACACGATAAAATCCCAACCGACTGACTCTACTGATGACATTTCTGTTACTATACTAGAATGTCTCGGTCTCAATTTTTGAGACATTGAAACCCCCGTTTGAACCCGCCGTTCGAACCCCCCCGTTTGAATACCTCAAAATCTTAACACGATAAAATCTTCAACGACTGACTCTAGTGATAACATTTGTCTTTCTACTAGAGTGTCTCTGTCTCAATTTTTGAGACATTGAACCCCCCGTTTGAACCCCCCGTTTCAATCCCCCGCTTGAACCCCCCGTTTGAATACCTAATAATCTCAACACGATAAAATCTCAAATGGCTGACTCTAGTGATAACATTTGTCTTCCTACTAGAGTGTCTCTGTCTCAATTGATGAGACATTGAACTCTCCGTTTGAACCCCCCGTTTGAACCCCAGTTTGAATGCCTCAAAATCTCACCACAATAAAAACTCAACCGACTGACTCTAGTGATGACATTTCTCTTACTATACTAGAATGTCTCTGTCTCAATTTTTGAGACATTGAACCCCCCGTTTGAAACCCCCGTTTGAATACCTAAAATCTCAACACGATAAAATCTCAAACGACTGATTCTAGTGATAACACTTGTCTTTCTACTAGAGTTTCTCTGTCTCAATTTTTGAGACATTGAACCCCCCGTTTGAACCCCCCGTTTCAATCCCCGCTTGAACCCCCCTTTTGAATACCTAATAATCTCAACACGATAAAATCTCAAATGACTGACTCTAGTGATAACATTTGTCTTCCTACTAGAGTGTCTCTGTCTCAATTGTTGAGACATTGAACTCTCCGTTTGAACCCCCCGTTTGAACCCCAGTTTGAATGCCTCAAAATCTCACCACAATAAAAACTCAACCGACTGACTCTAGTGATGACATTTCTCTTACTATACTAGAATGTGTCTGTCTCAAATTTTTGAGAAATTGAACCCCCCGTTTTAACCCCCCGTTTGAAACCCCCGTTTGAATGTCTCAAAATCTCACCACGATAAAATCTCAACCGACTGACTCTAGTGATGACATTTCTATTTTTATACTAGAATGTCTCTGTCTTAATTTTTGAGACATTGAATCCCCCGTTTGAACCCCCCGTTTCAGTCCTCCGCTTGAACCCCCGTTTGAATACCTAATAATCTCAACACGATAAAATCTCAAATGACTGACTCTAGTGATAACATTTGTCTTCCTACTAGAGTGTCTCTGTCTCAATTGTTGAGACATTGAACTCTCGGTTTGAACCCCCCGTTTGAAACCCCCGTTTGAATGTCTCGAAATCTCACCACGATAAAATCTCAACCGACAGACTCTAGTGATGACATTTCTTTTTTTATACTAGAATGTCTCTGTCTTAATTTTTGAGACATTGAACCCCCCGTTTTAACCCCCCGTTTGAAACCCCCGTTTGAATACCTAAAATCTCAACACGATAAAATCTCAAACGACTGATTCTATTGATAACACTTGTCTTTCTACTAGAGTTTCTCTGTCTCAATTTTTGAGACATTGAACCCCCGTTTGAACCCCCCGTTTCAATCCCCCACTTGACCCCTCTGTTTGAATACCTAATAATCTCAACACGATAAAATCTCAAACGACTGACTCTAGTGATAAAATTTGTCTGATTACTAGAGTGTCTCTGTATCAATTTTAGAGACATTGAACCCCCCGTTTGAACCCTCCGTTTCAATCCCCCGCTTAAACCCCCCGTTTGAATACTTAATATTCTCAACACGATAAAATCTCAAATGACTGACTCTAGTGATAACATTTGTCTTCCTACTTGAGTGTCTCTGTCTCAATTTTTGAGACATTGAACTCTCCGTTTGAACCCCCCGTTTGAACCCCCGTTTGAATGCCTCAAAATCTCACCACAATAAAATCTCAACCGACTGACTCCAGTGATGACATTTCTCTGACTATACTAGAATGTCTCTGTCTCAATTTTTGAGACATTGAACCCCCCGTTTGAACCCCCCGTTTGAATACCTCAAAATCTCAACACGATAAAATCTCAAACGATTGACTCTAGCGATGACATTTCTCTTACTATACTAGAATGTCTCTGTATCATTTTTTGAGACAGTGAATCCCCCGTTTGAACCACCCGTTCGAACCCCCTGTTTTAATACGTCAAAATCTCAACACAATAAAATCTCAAACGACTGACTCTAGTGATAAAATTTGTCTTATTACAAGAGTGTCTCTGTATCAGTTTTTGAGACATTGAACCCCCCGTTTGAACCCCCCGTTCTAATCCCCCGCTTAAACCCCCCGTTTGAATAATTAATATTCTCAAGACGATAAAATCTCAAATGACTGACTCTAGTGATAACATTTGTCTTTCTACTAGAGTGTCTCTGTCTCAATTTTTGAGACATTGAACTCTCCGTTTGAGCCCCCCGTTTGAACCCCTGTTTGAATGCCTCAAGATCTCACCACAATAAAATCTCAACCGACTGACTCTAGTGATGACATTTCTCTTACTATACTAGAATGTCTCTGTCTCAATTTTTGATGCTCTCCTGTTTCTGGCTGACTACAAGCACGAATCTAAAAGCCATTTTGACTAAATTTTTGTATTACTTCACCTGTAAAATCTATTAGAGCGTAAAACATTTTCTTTTATGTAGACTTCACTAATTTGAGTCAAGTACAATAAACAATCAAAATTGTAGATTGAAAGCTTCGTAATGAAATTAAACTTCAGTTCGACACTGATTGGTCACTTCACAGTTTTTTGGCTTCCTTAATGATACAAACTGTCACCTCTCAGGAAATTTTTCTGGATTTTTGTTATAAAAACATTCTGGGTTAATGTTTTTTTGATAATTTTTATATGCTTTTAGTTTCTTTGTAGATGTTTTTTAGTTTCCGTCAACGTTTTGTTGTCGTACCTTCAAAACTTGATCTCAATGAATAAATGTCCGAAAGTTTACGTGCTGAGAGCTGTATGAAAGGTCAATTTTTAACAATTTTCACTGGTTCTTCTCTCCAGCTAATGGAAAGAAAAAATACAATGCAGCAGATTAATTAGGTAATTCCATAAAGTTAAATGCGCGATTGCGACTCTTCATATGGTACTATGGGTTTGATCAATTGAACAAACAATTTCGGGGTTCCTTGCGTCTGAGAGGCTGGTCAAGTATTTTTTAACAATCCGGGATAGTCTCAAAGGTCCTGCCTTGACGTCAAAATTAACTTTATTACACATAATGCTCCTTTAATTACACACATCATTTTCAACTCTGTGCTGTGATTGAAACACTCCCATTTCGTTCAGCAAAAATTTGAAATACAATTCACAGTGATATAGGTTTCATGTGTTGCTAAAACCGATAATCAAATTGATGAGCATCACAATCATTTTGTTGAAAAATAACCAAAAATTTTTAAAATTCTCAGAAGGTGCTTATAAATATAATTCTCATTTTTCACAGTACCTTGTTCGATTTGCAGAGTGGAGCTTGAATTCTCTTCTCTTGTTCTTCAATTCCGATGTTATTTGATCTTGTACCTAAAATTTTTCTCTTGCTTTTGTGAGCACAGAAGGTAATTCTGCAGCGTTATCTCTAAAAGATTAAGACTCATTTTCCGATTAATTTAGCCGGGCACGGAAACTTTTTTGGTGGACTTCCGTCACAAAGAGTTCATCTTTTCTCAAACTTCTGTCATACCTAACTTAAAGCAAGCAGCGAGGAAAATAAATTATAAGGTGCCGTACCATTGAACCCGCTTATTTTTTAATCCGCAAAACTTTTGCTAAGACATTTCTGGAGACTTTTCTTCGGTGTAATAGAAAAAGAGGTTTTAGAATTTCAAAGAACTAATGATATATACGTTGCTAAACGTCATATATCTTTAAATGACAGAGATTTTTGCAACAGTCGTGATAAAATATCAACCACTTATTAAATTTGCTTGTGGGAAAATCAATCTGAATCAAATCTTTGTTGCGTTCTCTGTTTCCGTTTGTCTGGTCTGACAAATTTTACTTGTTTTGAAGAAAATACCGTCTTTTTTTAATTACCCTTAACCTGAGGTCACTTGTTTCTCTTCTTGAATTAACTCCGCATTAACGGCAATCTAATTAACAATTCGGTACGAAAACATCTTTTTACTTATTTATAATTTAGTTTTCTCTTTTTTTAAACTATTCTGTTTGAAACCACTACCTCAATATCACCAATTAGTTGTGTATTTTTATCAACTAAACTTCTTGTACAAAATTTGAATAATAACATCAACCGAGTTTGTTCAAAATTTCCTCGAAAAAATTCTGCAAGTCAACTTTTTCAATTTTTTTTAATCGAAACTGATCAAAACACAGTTTAGACAAGATTTATTTGAGTAGAGAAAAATTTTCAATGAACAACATCAGTTGTTACCAAAGACGACAAGCGGTTATTCTATTGCACTCTTGCGATGTGTTTCGCAATTTTATGTTTCGCAATTTTATAATTCGTGTTATCTATCGAAGTGTTACAAAGTCGGCTTTAGTATTAGTCTGAAAAAAATCATGAAAGACACACAAAAACTCCAATTCTGTTGAAATGAGCAAATAGTCTCCTTTTTAAATTGTTTTGATCATCAATTCGCACAATCTGTTTTTTGTTTGATTATCAACCTGTAAAATCTTAATTTGGTTTTTTTCTGATAAGATATAATCAAAGAAAAAGAACTTTTCTGGGAAGACCTACTTGAATTTCCAAATGTAAGCACAAGGTTCCTTTTTAGTGACCCGGATTTTTTTTCTCAGATTTCTGACAAAGTGCCGCAAATTTTTCTTCTCAAATCCTATCCGCAACAAAAATTACCGTTTTCCATTTTATGCGTTCTGCATAATGGGCACAAAATAAAATTCTTAAAATTCCTTAAAATTGAAATGGTCGGGCTTCCTACAAAAAAATTCCCGGTCTTACAAAAAAAATCCCCGTCTTACTTTTGCCCATACTACACATTCTAATAATGTTCACGATAAGATTTTCTGATCATTCAACTTTCGGATCATACTGCGTTTAAAGGGATACGTTTCATTTGTAATTTGTAGTGGGCTCACAGTCTTTTCCTGAATAAATTATTCCAGACAGAACAATTGTGTTATGACGCTTTCCAGAAATCAGCCGATATTGTTGTTTCCATTTGGACATCAGCAATTTCGACAGGTTTTAAAATTAGAGCGGTGATCTCGTCGATCAACAGGAAAATTCTTCAAAGCAGATTTAGAAAAATAAAACAAACTCAATACGTCTGATTTTAGTTTAAGCGTCCATATAACAGGGCGCTTGCAGATTCTTTGTCTTCGCCGATCATGGAGCCACTCAAATTATTATTATTTCACGTTTTTAAATCTATAAATTGAGGACAATGGGATGATTTCAAAACGATTTCTGTGAATCTTTTTACAAATTCATCTTTTAAAGTATTCCAATTTGTAGCAACTGTGACTTCACTTTCAAACCATTCTAGTGCTGCATCAGTTAAAAGTGAGCCGAATAATGATTGTTGCCTTTTTATCATAGCTAGTTTGTGCAGCGGGTGCTGTAGGCCTAGTTCCTAGTGAAAAGAGTATTTTGTTTTCTACAGAGTTCCAAAAAGAAGTGGCATCCTGATTAGGATCATTACCTGAAAAAGATACAAGTGAAAGATTTGGATGTGTTATGGGAGTTTCAGGTGGGGGAGTAACGGCAGGTGGAGAAGTACTACCACCAGGACTGGTCATTGTTTAAAGGACTGAAGTTATTGTATTAAAAATATTAAGAACAGAGGAATAGTTTAAATCATAATTAAATAAGAATTTAAGTGAGAAGCCCTTTGAATCAATAAATTACACAAGTTATTTTAATGGCTTCTTTATAATAAGTGAACAAATTAAATTTCGGCAGGCTTCTCTGATAGTTTAAATGAACAAGTTAAATTGAGATTGCCTCTCTGTGTTAAATGAACAAGTTAAATTGAAGTAGCCTCTCTGTATTAAATGAACAAGTTAAATTGAAGTAGCCTCTCTGGTACCACCATTTAGACTGCTGGTCCGTACATTAGATACTTAAACGACGGGGTTAATCGCGGGAGCACATGTATAACTTGACAGTTCAACCCCTAGTTCTACTCTTGGTATATGGTTAAGTATTAAAGAAAGTTAAATGCAAATATGAATTAATAAGTTATGTTAAACAGCATCAAATATGAACCGAGCATGAAGGGATAGAATAGTTAAAGTTATTAAGACTGAGATAGCACTAGATAGCACAGGTTGAATCATTCTAAGTTAACTTGTAACTTAGATAGAGTTTAAGAGATGTTAAATTGTAACTTAGAGAAGTTTAGTTAAACTTACCTGATTTCCAAAATTGTGTTAATATTTAATAATTTATGATTAGAAAGTTCTTAGCTAAGAACAAGTCACGAAATATTCTAAGTTAGAAAATATCTCAAGTAAGTTGAGATTGAGCAAGTGAGCAATATATGAGTATGATTTTAAATCAGAAGTTATCAGGGACCAAGAAGTGTTGGTAGTTGAGCGTGCGAGCTCCTTTTATACTTGCGGACACGTGGTTATCTAGTATCCTATTGGATAAAAATAACAGTTTCGACAGAGTTACGAAGGTCAAGTTGGTGTTTTCTACGTGGCGTGACAATATCACGTCATGGTAGTTTTTGTTTGAGTTAGTGATCTTAAAATAGTAGCTTATTCAAAACTACTTAATAATTTGTGCACACGTTAAAATGGACTTTGTCCAAATCAAGTTTGTGCTTCACGCACTATAAGGTAAATTCTCAAAATGGCACTAAAATTATCAAATAGCGTTACTGAGTGTAGCAAACTTCAGTACATCCCATCCCGGTCCTTAGGTATTAAATCAAAACATCAAATTTCACATAAATGAATAATTTATTTAGCTTAATTTTATAATAATTAAGCCTTTAAAGTTTATGAGGTAGATTACTTGGTTAAATTTCTAAAGTTCATCGTAGCTTCTTGTTTTTGAGTTATCTCTTGAAGAAGGGTTGACGATGTCATAAGATACCAGGCTGTAAAAAATAATAGATCCAATTTTTTGGGTGGCCGTTGTGGTAGACACTCTGTAGTTTTTCTATAAAATTTGTACTGTTGTGCTGTTAATACATCTGAAGTTGAATAATAAGATAATACAAGTCAAAGAATATACTGGTTAATTTAATGGTCTATAATGACAAGCAAGGTAAATAAATAAGGAGATCAAAATGACTGCGCACAACACCATAAGACCTAGTGTTGTTGAAATTACTCCCCAAATAAAGAATTCCGTTTAGTAATTCATTTTTATTTGAGTGTTGTTGAAAAATAACTCAATCGAAGTAAGCTTTGTAGCTATAGTTCAAGGAACTAAAATTTAGACTTGGTTGATCATTATGAATTAGCTTCATGAAATAATTATTCTTGCTTTTTGTCATTAATTCAAAATATATAACAATTCCTTTTTGTTCAAAGTCTTCAAGAAATGAAATGACTTCGCATTGGAATTCAGAATAATATAAATCGGAGATTCTGAAAACTTTATCGTTAAAAATAATCTGTTTAGAAAAGTTAACCCATGCGGATTCAACATGATCAGAGAGTTGACAATAATTTTAAACCATTGGATATCAACACCTCCTTCAAAATATGTGTTCATAATGTAGTAACTCAATTTTTTTGTCAATAGCAATGGGGAGAATGGAAGACCAATTAATCTTTGAAAGAAATTAAAGGAGAAATTCAAATAGTACTGAAACTATAAGTGGCGGATGGAAATCAGTATAATCTTTTAGCGAAATGTTGTAATTTTATATGTAAAGAGTTCTAGATCCGTGATCACCAAAATATTGAAGACTAACATATTAATTGAAATAAGTGAGCGGTCGAAAGTCTAGATTATTGATGTTAAGAATTTCTTCGGTATGAATAAGCTTTAGAATTTCAAATAAATCGTACTCAGGAACTTGATGAAAATAGACTACAATTTCATTGGAATTGTTATCTTGCAAGAATAAGATAATCGCTTGTAACTCAAATGTCCAATAAACTGACAATGGGGTATAGAATTTATTTCCAACTAAGAATGTTTTTGAAGTTTCAATAACTTGCGATTGAATAAATTCAGCGAGATCACAATATGTTTTGAAATATTTAACGTCTACTGAAAGATTGTAAGACATTAAATATATTACGGAATTCGATGGAACAATTGAATGATGATAATAAACTTCTCTATTAACTAAGTTATAAGCACGGTAAATTGGTAAAGATTAAAGAAAATATTTTACTAGAGAAGCGAGAACAAATCATATCTGTAATCTAAAGATAAGAACGGACTCCTTCTTCACCATAAATTGCGCTGAGTGTAATCATTGAAGATAGTTTCAACAAAGATAGAAGAAATGCGGATTACTTTACTTGATGTAAGTTATGGAATCAAAGAGAATAAGGTAATCAAAATGACTAATAATTAGGCGTTTAAACTAACGAATAATTTTCCTCACCGCGGCAGAAAGAAGAAGAAGTAATGAAGGAAGTACTGAACATCAACAGCCACAAAATTATCTATTCCATTCCGTGAGTGCTCAACGTGATGAGCGGAGGATGTGGAGTTGATGCTTCAGATTTGCAATCTCCAGTTGGAGCTCAGTAATCTTGTTCGAGCAGTTGAGAGCGTTGTCTTTCTGTCAGAAAGTTTTGCTGTACCTGATAAGTAAAGGTATCAAGCTGAGGAGTGAGGTTTGCTGTAATATTATCAAACGGGACCTGTATTGTTTGTCCTTGTAGGTTGTGATTAGTTAGTAGATAAAAATTTTTGGTTGACAAACAACCAATGAGATTGAATCTATTGATGCTGGGTTGCAACTGGTAGATTAAATTCGTATCGTAGTTCGGGTGTCCACTAAAACCGGGGGTTTTAGCTTGTATTTCAGCTTGGTGTTGTTTTTGTAGGCGGTCTTGCAGGGGGTAGTTCTGTAATGATGAAGATTAAGAAAGTTTGGTCGTGACGATTGAGTGGTTGTAGTGTTTGCTAAGACGTACCGTACTGTTTGTCTTGGGTATATTTACTTTTAGCGGTGTCGCTGGGCTGAATGTCTCTCTAATGAATTGTTTACGTGGTTGTTTCTTTGCAATTGTATCTGCAGTTTTAGTTCTCTTTTTGGATGATGTAACCGTCGTTGATGAATTTGCACTAGTTGTTTGAGTTTGTACTGCTGAAATCTTGATAGCTGAGACAAAGGTTGTAGATGGGGTATTATGAGTTGTGGGTTGTACTAGGCGGTCAAGTTGATTAACTCCAGATTGCGGTTTAGAAGTTGTTTTTGTATTGTATTCGGGCCAACCACTTGAAGGTTCCTTCTGAAAGACTGGTATCAATTCGTTAGGAATTGAAGAAAGTTCCTGAAATATCACGTATTCTCTACTCTTATTCTATTCTAAGAGTATATTTTTTGAAGTTAATTTGCAAGTCTTCTCTTTTTCTTATTTTTTTTGTATTCTCTTTTAAAGTAAATCAGTAGTAAATATGAAGTCAGTCTGTATTGTATGATCATCATATAGTTTGATGATATTAGAGTAATAGAGGAATTAATCCTATACTGGAGACGTAGGAACGTTATGATCGTTTCTATTTTCGTCTTTTTTATTCTCATCATTTAGGTTCGGATAAACACTTTTATTCTCAAATCCTGTGGCTTGTAAGCCTGTATTCTCTGTATTAGATGGAATTTGAATAACTCGTTCTCTAGTAATAGCATTATCAGATTTTGGAACTTGCATTGTTGGTTCTCTATTTTCATCAGTGTTATCATTCTATGAATTAGTTGCTTGATAGATAGAAGTCAGTATTGGAAATGAAATAAATCAAATGTGGCAGCAAAGAGTGCCTTACCAAAATGAATAGATGCATCTGTAATTTTGTTAATTTGCATTGCTCGAACTAAGCATAAGACTATGTCGATGAGTAGCTTAATGAATAAGAAAGCTGCAAAGAATATTCTGCATCGCTCAATTATATATTGTTTTTTACCAAAGGTTTCAACAAATTGATTAATAAAGAAGTCCGGTGAAATGAATGAATCTAGATAAAGAGTTCTAGAGTTATAATAATTCGTGCCTGAAATATTTGAAAATGATTCTCTGCTATCTAACAATGACTTAGTAAAGTGTTTGAGAACTCCTTTCATATTGGAGTTGAAATTTTTTGAATTCCAGAAAGCCATCATTTCTTTATATGTATAGATAGAAAACTGAATGCTTGCAGTAATTATATTTGCAATTTGCTGAATGACTGTGTGTGGTTTAAAGAGTGCAGGTCCTCTGACTTTTGTTATCTGTGGGGTTAGTTCAACCCATGAATTGTCATCGTCAACATCTAGTTGAAATAACTTTGAATGTTTATCAGAGCACAATTGTTCTTCGGCTTCAGTGAAAGTTTGTCTAGAAATCGGATCAACGAAATGTATTTCATCTTCATAGAGAATTGGTATTCGGTTATAGCACTTATTAAGAATCTGTAACGGTGAATGAAACTCAGGACAATTATATAGCCAGGCGACATTGCCGTTTTTTTGATAAACATAGATCTGTTTCTTGTTAGGGTATATCTAGCTAAACGCGGATTTTCATGGGAAATCATTAAAGTGTTGAAAATAGCTGAGCGCTCTAATTCACAGTCATTTCTTAATAGCTCTAGAGTAGAAGTGTGAAGTTGCCAAAGATTATTAAAGTGCAAATAGTCAATTTTTGTTTCAACATGGGCTTCGAAATTAATCTTTTCATATATTTGAAAATGTTTTGTATCAACTGTTTTGTTGTCACTGGAATAACATTTATTTTTAAGCGTGAGAGCACCGGTATCAGAGTTATGTTTGTGAATGGGTTCTCCAGTGTTCGTATCGAAACCGTCGAGAAGACTAATATATAGAGAATCATATGGCGTAGGATATACTATTTGTGGATGACTACATAAAGACTCTGGTTTATTATAAACTTGGAACATAAAGCTTTGTAGGTCAAAATCTGACTGAGCTGAAGTAGGTTTAGGATCCTTTACTATGTAGTATTTGTCATTAGCTTTAATCATTTGAGCGTCAAAAGTGCAAATTATAGTGAAAAGACAATTATTGGGTTCATGGCAAGTGTATGCAAATGGATCAGTAGATGTAGAATCGCAGTCTCCTGCTGATAAAGGACAAGGTAGAGGTATATTTTGCCAGTTATTAACTGTGCCATCTCTAAGGTTTACATTCAGGCTAACATTTTGCATATATGTTTCATAAGTGTAGTGTGTAATCCAACCTCAGGAGTTACATTCATTGTTTCCAGTTCCAACATCGCCTGAGTTAATGTTTGAGAACAAAGATTTGTCAAAATCGAATTCTACTGAATTAGAAGAAGGGGAAAGCTTTATCTTTTTTCTTTCCTTTGCAAGCTTGCATTTCTGAGCATCAAGCTTAACTGAAGTAGTAATAGTATTATGTCTGGCATCTATGCCACTAGAGTCGAAAGAATCGCAAAACCAACGTAATTGCTGTTGGGTTGCTTTACACATAGTTGCTTCTAGCTTAACTTTATAATTTATTCGGTAGAGAGTGACTCGTACTTGATTAGAGCTTATTTTATCAAGGCGAAAATCGCAGGGTGCTACTTTGTTGAGAGAATACATCTGGTTTGAGATCATTTTTGAGCAGTCAAAGTGGTTAACATGAATGTTAGGAGCTGTGTTATCATAGGTACTCATCTTTTCAATTGGTCTGGCGTCAGTGAAAGACGTTAAGAGTAATAAGGCAAGAAATATAATAAAGATCAAATATTTTGCATAGAGAGCAGTTATAACAAAGAGAAGTGCAAGAGGTATTATAGGAATAAGTTTAAGAAACTGAACAGAACAAATGTGGTTTCCTATGTAGGTTATAAAATGTTCTACTTTTGAAAAAAGTGCTTTTTTATCAGTAAGTTTTTCTTTAAAGAACTGGTCTTTATTCAGTGATAGTGGCAAATGAACGTTCTGTTTTGACCAAATTAATAGCTTTTCAGGAGGCTCTAGTAATTTAAGGTACGGAATTTCTTCAGGTAGACAATTATTTCTATTTACGACACATTTTATGAAGTGTGGGTGAGAATCGTTATATTCAAAGAGTGTTTCTAAACTTGCAATAAATTGAACAATTTCAGAATCAATATCAGTTGCTACAGATAGGAACAGAGTAAAGCAAAGTAATATGAAAAGAAACATTTTGTAACTTACGTTTAATAATTCGTCTATTGCTGGTGACTTATTGATTTCTCCGTCTTCCATTGAAAAAACGAAGACAGTAAAGGTGCGTCTAACAAATTTAAGTTAATATTATCCGTGAAAGTAATCTGATATTTTAGCTCGTGAACGTGAGTGGGATTATATGGTACCCAAAATATGACAAATTTTGCGTTATTTTCTGATTTTACAAAGAATGCAACTATTCTCTGTTGATTAGAAACAAAACACTTATCAAGTGTTACAGTTTTATTTCCGAAATGCAATATTTTACTAGGAGGGATATTCTAATAATTGATAGCGGGTCGAATG
Source organism: Convolutriloba macropyga (assembly GCF_964194025.1). Taxonomy (NCBI): domain Eukaryota; kingdom Metazoa; phylum Xenacoelomorpha; order Acoela; family Convolutidae; genus Convolutriloba; species Convolutriloba macropyga. Next base: position 3,090,937 of record NC_134481.1, read on the forward strand.
CAAGGGCAGTAAGAATTTGTGTTTCAAGGGAAAGTGGTAACAAAGATTAAGGGTCTACAGTAAAGGGAGCTTCGATGATATCAAGGTCTATTTCGTCTCTGTTGTTTAATTGGAAATGAAAGCGTTCAATATGTTCTGGTGTGCTAGGGGTCCAACAAACAATTTTTTCTAAGTTTACAAATTGGTCTTTAACGAAGAAAATAACAATGTTTTCTTTATGTGAAATATACGATTGATCAATTGTGGCTGATTTATTGTTATATTTTAAGATTTTATGCGGGATGTTATAAGGACTGTAAGAAGTTGAGAAGGTTGTTCTTGAAGCTATATTCCAATAATCGTTTAGCGGAATATTCATTTATCGGTTGATGGTTCTAAAACTAAACAAGGGACATCTAAAATGTCTAAGTCAACTAAACTTGAAGAATGAACAGTTCTTACTTTGTTAGAGATTTGACAACTAGTTAAGGTGTTAAGTTCACTGTTGAATTTGAACTCCTTCTATAGTTACTGACTGATAATTGAATTAAGAGTGAATATTGAACTGAGATACCTGGTATATGTGTTGTGGAGTTGTGTTGTGACAAGTATTTGGTGGTCACAAATTGAGAAGCTTGAAAACTTTGCTATTTTTTCTAAGTTTATTAGTTGGAAGGTGCAAAATGTAAAAAGATAGAATTTGGGACACAGAGAAAGAGAGAGAGAGAGAGAGAGAGAGATAGGGATGTTTAAGGTGGAGCTGAATTTGAGAGAGAAGGAAGTGATTGATTTCAGAAGGTAACTGAGAAAAGTGATTTTGAATTTGGGTAAAGCTCTTAAATAGTGGCTTTCAGGGTTAAGTTACCAAAATAAGTATGCTCAATTCTGATTGGCCAATCACTAGCCGTGACAAGTGCCATATAGCATGGTGTTAAACTGTGATATAATTGAAACGTTCTCTATTTTTATCATAGAACTGCTTTTATTAGCAGATTTTTGGGCAAAAATAGTGTGTGTTTTGGTCATTCCTGTAAAATGAAAACAAACAGTGTATTACGTGTTGTCTGTCGATAGTAGCTAGGTTAAAAGGGGGCATAATATTAACTTTAATATATCTTTTATTGTCGTTTATGTCAAGAAGTTACGTATTTAGTCTATAACCAATCTTAATTCATAGGGGAAAATTAACAATTGCTGTTATTCTAAGACTAAGGCTTCAGATCAACCGATCGCTTAACTTATCAATGTATGGGTCACTAGTAGGTGTATGAAACAGCGAAAACAAGTTGTTATCAGTTAAACTCATTTTATCTTGATTTTTCTACGCAAAAATTATAACTTCACCTATTTCATGTCCTTGATATGAAATTGTGACAACTTTTTGGACGAAAATGAAAATTCTACTCTGAACACATTAATAATTATTATCGTGTCTATCTTACGACGAACTTTCACTAATTTATCGCGTATATCGTCTAAAGGGGAACACTTTAAAGATTGGAAGGTTGGAAATTGTGGGGAACTTTTTAAGGGGAACACTTTAAAGATTGGAAATTGTGACAACTTTTTGGACGAAAATGAAAATTCTACTCCGAACACATTAACTACTATTTCTTTGTATGTTCTACAACGAACTTTCACTTGTCTATCGCGCAAAACCTCTAAAGGGGAACACTTTAAAGATTGTAAGGTAACGATATAGAAAACTTTCATTTTTTCCTTTAAAACTTTTGCGAACTCTATTTCTTTTCAAAAGTCAGTTTGTGTTTCAGGGTATATCTACTAATCACAGATTTTACTTTTGAAACGTGAAAGTCTGAACAAAATCGTAATTGCTAATAGAAAGCGCGAACAGAAATAAATTCAATAATTTAAACTTTTTTGGGATTTATACTACGGTATTTCTAATTTGTGTGTTGTAAACTTTTGTGAACTGTTAAAGCAAGCATGCGTTTGTGCAACTATGTGGTTTGAGTTGTTGAACGGATAAATTCATCAAGTAATAGCTCTTCCTGACAAATGTGTAAGGTTAGCGCTTCGGCGACATAATTCTTACGTGGGGAATTTAAATTTGCGGTTAGTTATTTGTTCTTAAGTGCTCTAATGTTTATTTTAAACATTCCTTGGATCCTTAAACTAGTAAGGTTAGCTCTATTTGTTGACTGGATATGTTGCTTAAATGTGCATTTCCTGACTAAATGCAATTTTACAAATTTTTCTACTTTAGGTTTTTAGTTTAGATAAGGTATTTGCTCATGGGGGGATTGTTTCTCCTTAGCTTAGCTTTGGGTAACAAGTGTTTTCAGCGTTAGTTTTCAATAAAAAGTATGCGAATATATTGAAATTGTATGAGTGTTGAACATTTATAGAAGTTAAGTGAGTGTAACAGCTTGCAATGGTGATTAATTGCGTACTTTATGTAGGATTTGTGTTGAGTGGGCTATTTGCTTTTTGCCTTAAACGTTTCTTTGACTCAGTTGATTTCTCTTGAATATTAATTTTCAATCCTCTAGCTTCTTCTTAACTTTCTTTCTGTATTTCAATCTATAACTTCTATTTTGTTCATTTATATATTTTCTTCTTCTATATCTTAATTAAGTTGATTCTGTTAGTCTATTACCATGGCTATTTATACTCTGAATTATTTATACCCAAACCAGCAGATGGAGGATGAGCTTGGCCATGCTGAGTTTGTTTTGTCGCAGAATGGTGTAGAGCTAGAGCCTACATCTGGATTTCGAAATACTATGCGCCGATATTTCTACCGTTAATACCTCTCCGGAGATGTAGTGGGTCTTTGTGCCAAAGAATTTCTCTTCTACATGTCCACTTCTCATCACTACTCTATACTGGTGTTGGGTGAGGAAGAGATCTTGGGAATAACAACGGCAAAGAGGTATTCCAGTCCGTGGGAAAGGCGAGAAACAGAGTGTGTTTCAAGAAAGACAGTTGATATCATCAACTTCTTCTTGGGAAAGGACGTAAGTTATTTTCAATTACTCAGTTAATCTGAGGCTTGCGACGGGCTTTGTAGAGAAAAATAAATAGGATGATAAATTATAGAGAGAGAAAAAAAAATTAAGGGTGTTAGGAATCGCAGTTTTGAAATATAAAGAACTAAGGGGTAAGTAAGAGAATTTTTGCTATAGTTCTTCAATCGCTTATTGGCCAAAAAGGAGATAACTGTCGAAGAGTGTGAAATAAAAGAGATGTTAGAAAAACAGTTGTGGGCTCATCGTGAAGCTTGGTGAGACGTAACAAAGGGGCCGAATTTGCAAAAAATGTATTTACAATTGAGGGAGTGGAATTACGAAGAGTGTCTGCCCTTCGAACCAAACAACTTACGGGCGGTGTTGGTGCGAAACCTTGTGCTGCCATTTATGGAGGATTAACTTTCATGTGTATCTTGGTTAGCTTTTATAATTGCTGTTTTCTGTTTTTATTTGGTTTTGTGCGTAAAAACGCTTTTAATATAAAAGTTATTAATTGAAAAGAGATTTTGTGTCTCTATTTCTTTTTGAGTTTGTGTATCAAGTCAGAGGGAATAGGTTCACCAAAGAATGTAGGTGCTTTTCTATTACGCGGAGGTTTGCTCAATACTTCATTTACGTCTGGTAAATTAGAAACATTAGGTGAAGCTGTAGGTGTAGAATTATGAGGTGATGATGTGGGGCGATTATGCGTTTCTTGAGGGAACAATTTGCGTGTAGCTTTAAATTTACTAGTATTATCAGGTGGGGTAGGAAAATTTTCTTGCTGTGGGCTATTAGGTGAATACATATTTTGCATAGGGTAGGGGGTTGAAATAGGTGGGTAGAAAATGAGAAGAGCTGGTGCCTTGTATATGCGTAGTATTATCTGCTCGTGTTTGTAGCGATTCTAAACCTGAGTCCTTTGTTGGGGTAGCCTCAACATTATAGGTTGGCTGTAGTGTAGTATTAGAATTTTTAGTAGGTTGTGTTTCTACCAAAGGCCGCTGTGAAATAGCAATATGTTGTGCGCCTCTATAAGCATTAGATTTGGATATGCTTATTGGATTTGGATTATGCTTATTATAATGAGTATAATAATCATCAGTGTCGTCTGGAACTACGTAGTTCTCAACTAACTCTTGTATTTTCTCTTCTTTCGGGTAATAAGTAATTTATGATTTCTATGCACTGTTTTCTTTTCATTTGTTTTATCATGCGGTATTTCATATGTAGTATTAGTTAACATTCGTTGTACTGTATAAGGTCTTGAGCGTAGCTCTTGTAGCTTTTTGGATTTTAATAGTCCTTTAGAGTGATTCTCTAATAGTACTTTTCTACCTTCAGGTAAAGGCCTTCCGAGTTTAAATCTATTTCTATACTTGTGCGCTTTATTAGTAGTTTGTCTACATTTAGTGTAGATATTCGAGTATATTGTTTTAAATGTATTCTCTCGCTTTAACATTTCGTTAGATAATCTGTTTTGTAATAATTTCTCTATCTTTTTGTTATTACAAGTTTCTTCACTATGTGAGTGTGGCGGTAGATTATTACAATACTCTGATGTGCATTTCTTTTGATTATCTCGTAGTAGTCCTAACTTTAGTGATAAGGGTATTTGCGGTTTTGTTCCGAATAGTATTTCATAAGGGGTATATCCCGTACTGTAGTAGTTTACTGCATTATTGTGTGAAAATGCAAATTTACTAGTGTACTCGGACCAATTAGATCATCTTTTACTAATAAAATGTCTTAGGTAAGTAGTCAAATGTTTATTTTGTACTTCTACTTTGCCGTTAGTCCACGGTGAATATGCAGTTCGGAGGCATAGTGTAATTTCCATTTCGTTTGTGCAGTGAACGAAATCATTACTAATAAAAGCATTGCCGTTATCATGTACTATTTGCTGCGGTATACCAAATGTAGTTATAAATTTCTCTAGTTGATTTACTGTTTCGAGAGCTTCAGCATTCTTGCTAGGGTATACTTGTATAAATCTAGAGAAAGCGTCTACTATTACAAGACAGAATCTATTTCCTTTACTAAGTGGTCGTAGTGGACCTTTATGATCAGTATGAAGTGTATGTAGGGGTATAGCTTCTAATTGTCCCCATGGTTCTGAAGGTGCTTCGTTCAAGTCTTTGCGTGCTGACTTATTAGTTTGGCAACTTAAGCAATCTAACATTAACATTTCAATCCATTTAAACATACCGGGCCAAAAGAAATATCGCTTAACTCTTTTGTAGGTTGTGCTTTCTGCTCTATGACCACTAAATTCTTGCGTATGGGCGACTTCGAATAGTTTTATAAATAGTGAAAGTGGTGCACATATCCTAACGTCAAAAGAGCCGTCTTCACAAGGTTCGGAATAACAGAGTAAATCATATTGACTCTCTAGAAACAACAAGTTAAAATTATTTCCATAGGTTTGTAGTGCTTAAGATTGTTTAAAAATGTAGTCCTTTTCAGGAGCTTTGCCTACTTTTAATCAATCTCTAAATTTATCTATCACGGAGTCCTTTACTTGTTCTTCCAGAATATTATCAGTGTCAAGATTAGCGTTTTTTGCAAAATCTGTAACCTTAGCTATTAAATCTAATGTATCTGTGTGGACATCCTTTTCTGAGATGTTTTGAAAAGCTTCTGGTTCAATAAGTTTCTTAAATTTTGTCCGTCTGATATAGTCGGCTTTAGCAGATTCTTATTGTTCAATAAGTGAATTTTCAATATTTCCTTCTACTAGATCTGATCAATCTTGGTCATCATATCCTTCTCGGTCATCACTTATTTCAGCTATCTCCTCTATCTCGGAATAGTAGTGATTATCGTACTCGCTAGCTGGTTCTGAAGTTAATTTCTTTATTTTATTTATTTGTGTGCCGTAGCGAAAACAATCAGAGAAACTGTGTATAGCATTACAGTACTCATTTATGTAGTCTGGTGCATCATCTACGCTAAAGTCACCTTCATCGTTTATATTGATAAGTTTCTTTTTCTCGCCTTTTACTTGAGCAATAATTGGATAACAGTCGTTAGCTGTTGCGTCCTTATCGTCTTGATTCAATACAGAGTAGTTAACTTCTTTTCCGTTAATATGAAACTTTATATCTTTAGGTATTACCTTGTGCTCTAGTTGATAAAGTTTAGCATCTGCTAAAGAAACGTTTCGGCTAAGAATGTCAGGGAACGCTAGGTTTTTGCCTTCAGTGTATATAATTTGCAAGTTTTGAAACTTAGTTATTACAACTTGATACTTAAAGAAACGATGTGATATTTGTCCTCGTCGTGACCAAAGAAATAGAATTGGTCTGTGATCACAATAGAGATAGATTGGAAATGGTGATCCAATAACATAAAATTCATATGTTTGTAATGCAGATATTATTCCGCATAGTTCTCTATGTTGAGGGGAAATCTTTTGTTCAGCTTTATCAAATACTCTCGAGTTTGCTGATATCGTACGTTTTCTATCAGGAAAACCTTGTATAAGAACACAACCTGTTCCTAAATTAGATGAATCAGCATGTATATGAAAGGGATAGTCATTAGAAGGAAATGCGTTAGAAATGTCGTGACGGAATCTTTGTTTAAGGTCTGTGAATACCTTTTCGTGTTCTGGTAACCACTTGAATAAGGTTGTATCTTTAGTTAAGTCATATAGAGAATTTGCACCTATGTGAAAATTTAAAATATAGGTGTGATAGAAACCCATCATTCCTAAAACTCTTAAAAATTCTGTTTTCGATTCTGGCGTTTTTAGGTTTCTAATATCATCTATGCGCGAAGCAATAGGTGATAGCCCGTCTTTAGATATAACATGTCCTAGAAATCTCACTTTTCGTAAGAAAAACATTGTTTTATCGGGGGCTGCTTTAAGATTTGCCTTTCGAAGCAAAGAGTGATACTCTTTTACTATTGTGAACATTTCGCGCTTATCTTTAGCTTGTTTTAAAGTATCGTCTATGTATATTATGGCTTGTTTACGCTTTATAAGAGGTCCAAATGCATAACGCATTAGTTTGCTAAAGAAACTGGGTAACGGCTTAAGACCATAAAATCCTACTTGATAGGTGTATTGTCTGCCTCCTACAATAAAACTTGTAAACTTCTGTGTATCTTCAGTTAGTGGTACTTGATTATAAGCTGATGATAAATCACTACTTGTAAATATAGTTCCGGTTATTTTTGTCATTAGAACGTTTAGTGGTTCGAGTGGCCAACTAGTATTACTTGTATCAGTTATAGAGTTTAGGTATCTGACATCAATGACTAGTTTTACATAATCTTTTTTAGGCAATATGATAACGGGATTGACAAAACAACTATTCATATCATCGTTCTCATTGAGCTCTCTGATTATTCTTGCTTGAATTAATTCATCCATTAGTTTTTCTAATTTATCTCTGAGATGAATAGGTATTTCGCTTGGTCGTTGCTTTTTAAAGGTTGCGTCTTTCTTTAGGGGTAAATGAAACTAATATTTAGTTCTACCAATATCATACTTATGATGTGAATGGACATCATTATCCTGAAGTATTATTGCTATCAACTCCAACAATTCATCATCAGTCAAATCACTTTGCGGAAATCAAAATTATGTAAGAGCCTTTCTAGATACTCTATGTCTTGAACTGTATTTCTGTTCTGTTTAATTACAGAATCACTAGCTGCTCTATTTATGATTCGGTTGCTTTGTAGTTTATCTCTAAACTTAGGAAACTGGTCGTTGACTTAAGGTCTACATAACTCTTTTGCTTCGGTAGAGAAGTCTGCGGCTAGTTCTCTCTCATCTTCTTTGCATTTTTCTATTAACTCACTCTCAATAATTTCGAGCACCTCTTTTTGTTCTAGTGTATTGGTTTCTATTTTTGTAGTTTATCAATATCGACTTTGCTTGTATACACATAGATAGTTATTCCTGAATTTTTAAATGTTTGTTCAATTAGAGAAGATATCTCTCTCCAATCCATTTCGTCTAAACCACAAGCTTTTTTGGCATCGCTATACAGCGTAGATTTAGTCCCAGTGCATGATCTCTCATAGCAAGTAGCGTTGTTTTGATTGTATCAACTGCTGGCTTCACATAATGATTAGCCTTAGTGATGAGATTATATACTAAGTTATTATCTGCTCTGAAAGTTATTATGTCACCTATATCACAGTTTCTACTTTTACAGTAGTCCTTTAATAAGGGTATTCTTTTGGAGATTGTGTTAGCAAAACCTTTTCTCATTTCTGCATCTGAGGATATCGTGTGCGCTATAGGCATATTAGAGTCAAATACAGATTGGGTACGAAAATCTACATATCTAATGCAAGAATTAGTTTGAATTTGCTGTCCTTCTTGTAAATTGTTTACTACTGTGTCCAGTATGAAGCAACTGTTATAGTCCTCACTTTCGTTTAGTATTGTACTTGTAAATTCGGCACCGTTTTTGATATTGTACCTTTGTATAGGTTTGTCGTTTATATCACACATAGCATAACCTATTATTCCTCTATATATCTATATTGGGTGATTCTTTTGATTCTCCATGAATATGGGTAGAAATTCCTCAGGTTGTGGACAAAGTGTGTTCACAAAGACTAGGTCAGTTTTTGCAACATTAATATGAGGCATGAAACTTGTTCCTGGTGGAAATAAGGCTTGACTGGAGTGCTTTTGCGTGTGCAATTGCGTACTTTTCTGTTGTAGAACATCGGCTGAACTATGGTTAAAGCAGTCATTTTAGTTAGGTATGGAAAGTCTTTCTCATTGTTGAGTGAGCCGTAGCAAATTAAGTTTCTTTCAGTTTTTAATTCTACTGCGGGTATATCAAAGTGAAGTGCTTTTAGAAACAAATGGCAAAAATCAATACCTATTATGTTCTGTCTCTGTTCCTTAGTGACAAACACTTTATGAGGGACTGTATGTTTTCCGTCAGTTTCGAAACTAGATTGGATAGTTGTGTAGCCAAGCATTCTGATTGATGAACCGGTATATGTTTTTGAATCGCAATTTGTATTTTGTAGATGCAAATTTTGTCCAAGGTTTACTAGTGCAAGGTATGTAGGATGATTGATAATAGTGCAGGTTGATCCTGGGTCAATCATGAATTCTACTTCTAAACCACTATTATTTTTAATGTGTCCGGTGGCAAAGTGATATAATTTGAGATAGATTCTTGACTTAGTACTACTTTCCTTAGTAGCGTTTGGAGACTTTAATAGTTTAAAGGAAGTCTTTTATAGCATTTACGTAGTCATCGTCACCTTCAACGAAACTTATTTGATTTGATTGTTGTTGAATATTGTTAGGCTTAGATTGCCTTTGTTGTAGATTGTTATTTCTACTTGGTGTATAGAAGCTAGTGCCTTGTTGTGGCTGTTGCTGCTGTTGTGATGATGGTGATTGTTGTTCAAGATTTGGTTCATTGTTTCTATATGTGTTTTGCTGAGGGAAGGTTTGTTCGTAGGATTGAGTGAATCTATTACCATAGTTGCTAAAAGATGTATTTTGCTGTTGATAGTTAGGTTTGTTGAACCTAGGGTCATAGTTTGAGTAACCTCCTCTTGTTGATAGCCTTGGTTTCTAGGACCATTGAATCGTGGATTGCCTCTGTTATTCTTTCTATAATCGTTAGAGAATGTTATATTTGGCCTTCTTGGTTCAACTAGCTCTTTTCTCAATTTGTTCACACTATCATCTATCTGTTTCTTTGTGCATCTAGAGATGGAATGACCATTACTTCTGCAAAAATCACAAAATCTAGTACTGTTAGGTCTACCTTTTATATTAGGGTCTCTTGGCCTAGAAGTATCTATAGCATTCACTTCGTTACTTTTGAAAAGACTGGTTAAATCATTAATTTTGCTCTCGAGTGTTTTAAGTTTATCTATTCCTGTAGCTCCACTAGACTCTGTTGTTACAGAAAATGTTAAGTCTTTTAGGACTAAGTGATCAACAAACTGTGTCCAAGTTATTGAAGGACTCTCAATAAGTTTCTCGTGCGTTTTAAACCTTGTGGTCTTAGTCCTCTTATAGAAAAATCTATGTATTTCTGACTTCGTTGTCTTTGTTGGATTTCTTTCTCCCTTCTTATATTGTCATCACCTTCAATACTTGTTGGTATCTTTTCTGGCCCACCTTTATCAATTCCACTCTTTATTCTATGTAGATAGTTCTTTATTAATTCTCCTTCCTGCCTGAATGTGTTCTCAACCTCAAGTCTGAATCTAAATTGATCTCTACCGTCTGTGAATCTTTTTATAATTTCATCTTTTAAAGAGTTCCGATTTGTAGCATCTGTGACATCACTTTCAAACCATTCTAGTGCTGCATCAGTTAAAAGTGAGCCGAATAATGATACCTTTTAACATAGCTAGTTTGTGCAGCGGGTGCTGTAGACCTTGTTCCTAGTGAAAAGAGTATTTTGTTTTCTACAGAGTTCCAAAAAGAAGTGGCATCCTGATTAGGATCATTACCTGAAAAAGATACAAGTGAAAGATTTGGATGTGTTATGGGAGTTTCAGGTGGGGGAGTAACGGCAGGTGGAGAAGTACTACCACCAGGACTGGTCATTGTTTAAAGGACTGAAGTTATTGTATTAAAATTATTAAGAACAGAGGAATAGTTTAAATCATAATTAAATAAAAATTTAAGTGAGAAGCCCTTTGAATCAATAAATTACACAAGTTATTTTAATGGCTTCTCTATAATAAGTGAACAAATTAAATTTAGGCAGGCTTCTCTGATAGTTTAAATGAACAAGTTAAATTGAGATTGCCTCTCTGTGTTAAATGAACAAGTTAAATTGAAGTAGCCTCTCTGTATTAAATGAACAAGTTAAATTGAAGTAGCCTCTCTGGCACCACCATTTAGACTGCTGGTCCGTACATTAGATACTTAAACGACGGGGTTAATCGCGGGAGCACATGTATAACTTGACAGTTCAACCCCTAGTTCTACTCTTGGTATATGGTTAAGTATTAAAGAAAGTTAAATGCAAATATGAATTAATAAGTTATGTTAAACAGCATCAAATATGAACCGAGCATGAAGGGATAGAATAGTTAAAGTTATTAAGACTGAGATAGCACTAGATAGCACAGGTTGAATCATTCTAAGTTAACTTGTAACTTAGATAGAGTTTAAGAGATGTTAAATTGTAACTTAGAGAAGTTTAGTTAAACTTACCTGATTTCCAAAATTGTGCTAAGTTAATATTTTATGACTTAGAAAGTTCTTAGTTAAGAACAAGTCACGAAATATTCTAAGATAGAAAATATCTCAAGTAAGTTGAGATTGAGCAAGGGAGCAATACATGAGTATGATTTTAAATCAGAAGTTATCAGGGACCAAGAAGTGTTGGTAGTTGAGCGTGCAAGCTCCTTTTATACTTGCGGACACGTGGTTATCTAGTATCCTATTGGATAAAGATAACAGTGTCGACATAGTTACGAAGGTTAAGTTGGTGTTTTCTGCGTGGCGTGACAATATCACGTCATGGTAGTTTTAGTTTGAGTTAGTGATCTTAAAATAGTAGCTTATTCAAAACTACTTAATAATTTGTTCACACGTTAAAATGGACTTTGTACAAATCAAGTTTGTGCTTCACGCACTATAAAGTGAATTCTCAAAATAGCACTAAGATTATCAAATAGTGTTACTGAGTGTAGCACACTTCAGTACAACCCCCAGTTACAAATTAAATGTTGTTAAAATTATATGCATAACTTGACAGTTCAACCCCTAGTTCTACTCTTGGTATATGGTTAAGTATTAAAAAAAGTTAAATGCAAATATGAATTATAAGTTATGTTAAACAGCATCAAATATGAACCGAGCATGAAGGGATAGAATAGTTAAAGTTATTAAGACTGAGATAGCACTAGATAGCAGAGGTTGAATCATTCTAAGTTAACTTGTAACTTAGATAGAGTTTAAGAGATGTTAAATTGTAACTTAGAGAAGTTTAGTTAAACTTACCTGATTTCCAAAATTGTGCTAAGTTAATATTTTATGACTTAGAAAGTTCTTAGTTAAGAACAAGTCACGAAATATTCTAAGATAGAAAATATCTCAAGTAAGTTGAGATTGAGCAAGGGAGCAATACATGAGTATGATTTTAAATCAGAAGTTATCAGGGACCAAGAAGTGTTGGTAGTTGAGCGTGCAAGCTCCTTTTATACTTGCGGACACGTGGTTATCTAGTATCCTATTGGATAAAGATAACAGTGTCGACATAGTTACGAAGGTTAAGTTGGTGTTTTCTGCGTGGCGTGACAATATCACGTCATGGTAGTTTTAGTTTGAGTTAGTGATCTTAAAATAGTAGCTTATTCAAAACTACTTAATAATTTGTTCACACGTTAAAATGGACTTTGTACAAATCAAGTTTGTGCTTCACGCACTATAACGTGAATTCTCAAAATAGCACTAAGATTATCAAATAGTGTTACTGAGTGTAGCACACTTCAGTACAACCCCCAGTTACAAATTATATGTTGTTAAATAGCACGATGCTATGCAAGAAAATAGCACGTGCGCCTGGGTTCATAAAAGATTTATGCTCACTAAACTTGGGGGGGGGGGGGGGCAAAACAGAAAATATCCAATTTTTTTCTGATAGTGTTCCATTAAATTATCCCCAAAATCAATTCAGTTTTCTCTGATTTCCGTTTACAGATTTTTGCGCCTAGTTTCAAGCGTCAAAGATGAAGTCTTGTTGACAGAGATCGTTGGTCAGCCCTTGTTGATTTAGCGTTGATTTTACTTTTACTCAACGCTTTTATTTTTAGAGTTGATCTAACGAGAATACAACCTTGATGAAGTTTGGCCTGACAAGTTAAATTTAGCATTTCTTTTAGTACTAACCTTAATTAATTTCACCGCTTGATTTTCAAGCATTAATCATTAAAAACTCTAAAAGTTAACTCTAAGCCTTTATCTTACTTAGCTTTTCGGTAATCATTTCAGTGTCAATATTACTAAACGAGCCATTTAATATAGCCATGATCTTCTATTTGGTATAAATAGCTTTTTGGTATAAATATTTTTTGAAAAATACCGTCCCTACGTTAAAAATGCGCTTAAAGGAAATCACAAAAGAGTTTCTGTGGCAATTAATGCGAATTGGAATGATTAGGAATTGGAGTAGAAACCGCTTACTGATACTTTTTTTGCTGATTTCAACAAAATTCACCGCATTCACCGCTTAGGGATGATTCAATCTGATTTCTAGAGGGTAAACTTCTGTGGAGGAAGGGTTGTGGCTCAGTTTTAGAAGCTGCGAGCGGGCGTGAGTTTAATAGTTCGAGCCCAGAGGAAAACTATGTAGGGTCAGCGGTTTCAAGAGTCTAAAAGTTTAAAAGTTCTTGCAAAACTTTGTGATTAAAATGACAGAGTTATGTAAGATGTAAGCTATTTACCTAACCGCAAAATTGTTAGAAAATTGCGCCGAATTTTATCACTTTTCAACGCCAAATATGGCTCGTCGTAAATTTTTTCAGAAAATTCTTCGGCACAGGTCAAAAAGAAATATCAAAGTCTTCTAAAGTACTCATTGCTTTGATAGCTCACTGAACTTTTAAAAGTTGTTTTACAATATATGGCGCTAATAATTGTACATTTATAAGTTTCGACATGTTAAAAATTATCACTGATTTTATAGAATTGAATTTACTTGTTCGGAAAGTTTTTTACTGGGCTTTGAAACTTGCAACATCAATTGCAATTTTAGGTTCTGAACAAAGCATATCAAATATCTGAACGTTTGTTATAATCATCGCCACCTTTATTGAAATAAAACTTTAACTCAAATATTTGCATCATCCACAACAGTTCTTCAACCTTAATGTCTTTAAACTTCTCGAATTTAGCTTTGAGTTATTTGGTTGGCTTATTTTTATGGTTGTGAGGTCAACTTTCACAATATATTTTGTCGAGGTTATTCAACAGTTAACTTTTTCTACAGGTGTGTGTTGTAGAAATGAATTCGTTAATTATGTTATTTCTCAGACTGCTTGACAAACATTGCAACTTCCACGAAGGTGAGTCAAATATCAGTAAGGAATTATAACACGGTTGTTATCGCCATCGGGAATTAATCAATTTCCGAGGCGAAACCAACTTATTGAATAAATTATAGGGGCGTAACACCCTTGCTATAATGTTGTAATCAAGATTACAATGGCTTGATTGAAGAAACGATCAAAAAACGACGATTTCATTTGAAAAAAAAGACGACGTAAAAACGACAAAAAAACGACGAAGAAACGATCATTTCTTACACTTAAAAGACGACTTAAACGACAGACACTAATGAAAACGAAGAAAACGACGATAAAACGACAAAAACTACGATTTCTTGCAAAATATTGTCGTTTTTTCGTCGTTGTCCTCAACACGGGTATTGAGATTGCTGATCTTATACGTTATGCAATCCCGTTATATAAGCGCGCCGCTACATAGAAAGTCATTATGTAATAACATTGCACGAATGCTTGGGGGTACAAACAACATGCACCCACAAAGTGAGGAGGGGGAGGAAGACCCCGGAATTTTTACTGTTTAAATATTCCGTCTTCGTTTCTTTTTGATAAAAATATTTTCTCGTCTTTTGAATTTTACTTTTTCTATTGTCAAATTTGGTCGTTTAATTTTTCATAACGCAAAATGGTTTGCCAATTAAGCATTGGTATAATATTTTTAATTTTCGTTTGAAAAGCAGCATCTGGGTAAGAGTGAAAATTAAATCACTCTTCAGTGTTCCATTTAGTTTTTGAGTCCATTAGTTTTGCGCGTTCAACTCTTTTCTTATTATTATACGCTCGGCATTGGGCTACGACAGTTAATTTAACATTGAGATGAAAAAATTTTTTACAAACCACAAAAAATTGTTTTCCAAACTATAATTAGAAATTTGACCAAAGGGGTATTTTTCTACCCAAATAATCTTACTAACGACAAAAACAAGTGGTGAGGATTTCCAACATTTTTTTTCTCAAGAATTGTTATTTGAGCAAACTGTTGCATGGCGATCTGTAGCTCAATAAGCGGTTCTTAGCCACAAATGAGAAATTTGAGGCCAGAACGAAAAAGTCGAACTCTTTATCCAGTGTAGTGGTGAGCTCATGCGTCGGGTCAGAAGAACAAACGATATCAATGAAAAAAGTTGTAAAAAAACTTGGCTCCTATTCTTTATTTTTTCTTGGCTCCTATTCTTTATTTTGTCTTGGCTCCTATTCTTTATTTTTTCTTGGCTCCTATTCTTTATTTTTTCTTGGCTCCTATTCTTTATTTTTTTGGCTCCTATTCTTTATTTTTTCTTGGCTCCTACTCTTTATTTTTTCTTGGCTCCTATTCTTTATTTTTTCTCAATTGCAGCTGGTTTGGCATTGAAAATTAAAAAAAGCCGTATAACATTTGAAAACTATGTTGTATAGCACCGCGAAAGCAGATTTTGCCCTCGATTACGTCTAATTCCGAAATTAAGCCCAAATTTTTCGTAGCGTGATTTTTGGAAAAAAGGAATTTCCTAATTGTGCGGATTGTGTTACGTTTGAAAGTTTGAACAGCTACCAAAACCGATAAATCAGTTCCACAATTTATTGACGAAATTACCCTTTAAAAAATACCCATTAATAAAAGCTACAATATGTTTTTCTATTTTTTGCGATTTCCTAGCTAATTATACACTTAATTGCACTTAATTGTAGTGGAATTAAACGGTCGCTATCACTGGCTACTATGTTCGAGATAAAGTTTTGAGAAGTGTCTTATTTAATTTGAAATTTTAAGCTGAAGGATTTTTCGGCAAAACGGTTTATTTAAATTTTATTCCGATAAAAGGGGATTACGTTACGTTCAAAAACAGATCTCAAGTTACAATTAAAGCCTAGATTCTGCATTTTTTAAACTTTCTAATATTGCGGATTTGGTTACTATTTTTCCTTCAAAGTAGCCAAGTTTTTAACTGTAACCCAATTCCGCAAAATTAATGTAAATCTCACGGCGAACGCAAAGGAAGCCGAAGTAAAAGTAAGCCGACAAGCCGAACAAGCGAAACAAGCCGAACGTTATGTAATAGTTATGTAATCTATCAGAAATAATACATTGTTAGCCGTTACAATCAACACTGCGCGTAGTATTATAGTGTATAATTTATTCCAATGCACCAAAGAAACAAAAATACGTCAATTTTTAGACATCTAGTGGGTACGGGCCTCAGCGGACCGCTGTCCATGGCCATGCCTCCCATCCGCTGTGGTATGTAATCCGGAAACCGCGGGCCGGTTATCGGAGCGCGCCCACCGGCCCGCCAGGGGCAACTTAAAATACCGGTATGCCAAAATTTTTCGGCTTACTTGACCTCATTTTCAAAATTCGGCTTGCTTGCCTATCGGCTTGCATGACCACCACCAAATCTCACGTATTAACAAAGTAAAAGAGAACAAATAACTTTCGCGGTGAAATTTGAACGATGTAATCAGGTCTCTTTTAGAGATGAAATGTGGTGGGATTAGTTCAAATAATCTAAGGGAAATTATAAAAGCTTTAACGCTTCTGAGAATAGTCGTTTCACCGGCAATTTCTTAATTTTGAAAGCTAATATTTCTCAATATATTAACTCTTCAATGACCTTGTCTGAGGAGGAGTTTATAAAAACAGCTTGGTCTCTCAGATGACCTGCGATCGCAGAGGTTGATTGTTAGGCTGACTACAATACTATTCCCTGTATTTTGGGCAAGGAAATGACCTCCGCTTTGAAGATTTTAGTTTTTTCATAAAGTTAACAATGAAAATCGGGCATAAACGAATCATCTTTTCGGAACAAAACGAGTCTTTCCAATTTAACCCCCCGCCCCTTTAGCTGTCATGTAAAGTATAGACCCCGACGAGTTACCATAAATATACCATAATGGGGCCTGTAATTTCGTGGGGTGGGGGAGGGGGGTTATATTGCGGAAGACAGACAAAAACGTTCGAACCCGGGTGGAGGTTTGGCGGTGAAATTTCGTAAGAAATGCGGTGAAATGCGGTGAAAAATAATAATTTTCACCGCGTATTTCTTACATCTTTTTACGGTGAATGCGGTGAATCGCGGTGAATTATTTATTTTCACCGCCTTCACCGCCTCCACCGCATTTCTTACATTAATTTGCCAGAAAAATAGATGGGGTAAATTTTTGTAAGAAATGCGGTCAATTTCGCGGTGAATATTTGTAAGAAATGCGTTGAAATGAGGTGAAATATTTATTTTCACCACAATCACCGCAATCACCGCATTTCTTACAAAAATTCACCACATTCACCGCATTTTTTACAAAAATTCACCGCATTCATCGCATTTCTTACAAAAATTTACCCAAAAACCTCGACCCGGGAACTAATCTAGTCGCTCACCTTAGCCTCGGATGTCGATATATGATTTTGTTCACAGATATTGACAACTGCTGGTCATGTATAAAGCGTGAACACTCAATCACGGCTACCTGCTTTGCTATTCTAAGTCTATTATGTCTTTTATTCCATGTTTACATCGTCTTCAGTTACAATTTCAGATGCGATAACGAAGAAAAACAACCAATTCAAAATTTATTTGTTTCTTTATCAGTTTACGAAGCTTTCTCTTGTCTTTTTTACTGTAGCCAGTGTTTCATCATAGCTTTCGCATGCCAAGATTCAGTATTTTGGTACAAAAATGGAGCCAGATATTATCTGGTTAACTTTGTGGTCTCTAGTTTGGATTCGACATCGTCATATTTAGTGGTTCTATTACTGGCTGTTAGTCGCTTTTATAGTATTTGTCGAATCAGAAAATATCACGCCACTTTCACCAAATCTAAAATTGTGATTTGTTTTCTGGCAATTTTTTTGATCACTATGATCGGAAAAGTTGTATTTCTTCTTGTCAAAAGTTATATGTGTTATATCAAAAATGGGTCGCAAGATCAAAATACGTGCATCAGGTCGGTAAAATTTCTAGAAATTTCTTTATATCTAGTTTTCGTTCTGTTTATTACGGCTATTATTATTGTTACTTACTGGCGCATTTCAAGAGTTAAATTTAGAGAAATTTCTAAGAAAACAAAGCTGAACAAAGTTACGTTTAAACTACAGGAAGCTGAACTATTTGACGAAAAAACGCCGATTAGGCTGAAAAACGTATTTGACAACTCAATTCAAATGGAGACGTATTATATAACTTCAGTTAACGTGTCTGTCGCCATTACGACATCATTTTTTGTAATTCACGCAATTTTGGCCGCATACTTTTGCATTTTTTAAACTTTCTAATATTGCGGATTTGGTTACTATTTTTCCTTCAAAGTAGCCAAGTTTTTAACTGTAACCCAATTCCGCAAAATTAATGTAAATCTCACGGCGAACGCAAAGGAAGCCGAAGTAAAAGTAAGCCGACAAGCCGAACAAGCGAAACAAGCCGAACGTTATGTAATAGTTATGTAATCTATCAGAAATAATACATTGTTAGCCGTTACAATCAACACTGCGCGTAGTATTATAGTGTATAATTTATTCCAATGCACCAAAGAAACAAAAATACGTCAATTTTTAGACATCTAGTGGGTACGGGCCTCAGCGGACCGCTGTCCATGGCCATGCCTCCCATCCGCTGTGGTATGTAATCCGGAAACCGCGGGCCGGTTATCGGAGCGCGCCCACCGGCCCGCCAGGGGCAACTTAAAATACCGGTATGCCAAAATTTTTCGGCTTACTTGACCTCATTTTCAAAATTCGGCTTGCTTGCCTATCGGCTTGCATGACCACCACCAAATCTCACGTATTAACAAAGTAAAAGAGAACAAATAACTTTCGCGGTGAAATTTGAACGATGTAATCAGGTCTCTTTTAGAGATGAAATGTGGTGGGATTAGTTCAAATAATCTAAGGGAAATTATAAAAGCTTTAACGCTTCTGAGAATAGTCGTTTCACCGGCAATTTCTTAATTTTGAAAGCTAATATTTCTCAATATATTAACTCTTCAATGACCTTGTCTGAGGAGGAGTTTATAAAAACAGCTTGGTCTCTCAGATGACCTGCGATCGCAGAGGTTGATTGTTAGGCTGACTACAATACTATTCCCTGTATTTTGGGCAAGGAAATGACCTCCGCTTTGAAGATTTTAGTTTTTTCATAAAGTTAACAATGAAAATCGGGCATAAACGAATCATCTTTTCGGAACAAAACGAGTCTTTCCAATTTAACCCCCCGCCCCTTTAGCTGTCATGTAAAGTATAGACCCCGACGAGTTACCATAAATATACCATAATGGGGCCTGTAATTTCGTGGGGTGGGGGAGGGGGGTTATATTGCGGAAGACAGACAAAAACGTTCGAACCCGGGTGGAGGTTTGGCGGTGAAATTTCGTAAGAAATGCGGTGAAATGCGGTGAAAAATAATAATTTTCACCGCGTATTTCTTACATCTTTTTACGGTGAATGCGGTGAATCGCGGTGAATTATTTATTTTCACCGCCTTCACCGCCTCCACCGCATTTCTTACATTAATTTGCCAGAAAAATAGATGGGGTAAATTTTTGTAAGAAATGCGGTCAATTTCGCGGTGAATATTTGTAAGAAATGCGTTGAAATGAGGTGAAATATTTATTTTCACCACAATCACCGCAATCACCGCATTTCTTACAAAAATTCACCACATTCACCGCATTTTTTACAAAAATTCACCGCATTCATCGCATTTCTTACAAAAATTTACCCAAAAACCTCGACCCGGGAACTAATCTAGTCGCTCACCTTAGCCTCGGATGTCGATATATGATTTTGTTCACAGATATTGACAACTACTGGTCATGTATAAAGCGTGAACACTCAATCACGGCTACCTGCTTTGCTATTCTAAGTCTATTATGTCTTTTATTCCATGTTTACATCGTCTTCAGTTACAATTTCAGATGCGATAACGAAGAAAAACAACCAATTCAAAATTTATTTGTTTCTTTATCAGTTTACGAAGCTTTCTCTTGTCTTTGTTACTGTAGCCAGTGTTTCATCATAGCTTTCGCATGCCAAGATTCAGTATTTTGGTACAAAAATGGAGCCAGATATTATCTGGTTAACTTTGTGGTCTCTAGTTTGGATTCGACATCGTCATATTTAGTGGTTCTATTACTGGCTGTTAGTCGATTTTATAGCATTTGTCGAATCAGAAAATACCACGCCACTTTCACCAAATCTAAAATTGTTATTTATTTTCTGGCAATTTTTTTGATCACTATGATCGGAAAAGTTGCATTTCTTCTTGTCAAAAGTTATATGTGTTATATCAAAAATGGGTCGCAAGATCAAAATACGTGCATCAGGTCGGTAAAATTTCTAGAAATTGCTTTATATCTAGTTTTTGTTCTGTTAATTACGGCTATTATTATTGTTATTTACTGGCGCATTTCAAGAGTTAAATTTAGAGAAATTTCTAAGAAAACAAAGCTGAACAAAGTTACGTTTAAACTACAGGAAGCTGAACTATTTGACGAAAAAACGCCAATTACTCTAAAAAATGTATTTGACGACTCAATTCAAATGGAGACGTATTACATAACTTCAGTAAACGTGTCTGTCGCCATTACGACATCCTTTTTCGTAATTCACGCAATTTTGGCCGCATACTTTTTCCAGGAATATCGGCAGTTCCTGGAAACGAACGATTTGAAAATTCCAGTTCATACGTACGATGCTTATTTTTACGGCGACGTTGTAATGTTCCCCGCATTATTCAACCCTGTTGTGTTTTATTTGGTCAACGAAGATTTCAGGGTGAAATTAAAGCGACCCATTCGGGTGCTCAAAATCTGTTTTATGTCGAGGATTCGCAAAGAGGGGAAACAATTGGAACTGATTTCAGAGCAAAAACTAGAAAGCATTGAGTGACTGTCAAACTTCTCATCAGAAAAAAAATTAATTTAACATCCCCCTCTCTGCGATTGAACGGTATTTTACAGCTAATAAAAATAATGGGTAAATTAGTGCCCCCCCCCAAGCACGTGCAATTACAAAGTAAATGATCATGTGGAAATATAGCGCGTGCGTCTGGTGGTGCATATAACGCGCATCCAATACGGTTGGGGAGGGGGGGGGGGGGAGCGGGCACAAATGGAATAGATTCAAATAGCTATTTCGAGATTTTGTTAGCTACTATTAGAAATTAGAATTCATTTTCATTTTTGATTTTAACAAAAATTAATCTCAACTGTTGTGATAAATTTTCTGAATTGTTTACTGTCATTGTAAATCTTGGACATTGAGGAAATTTTGATCTTTCCGTCTAAAATTTAGCAAAAACCTGAAAAAAATGAGAAAACATAAAACTATCGTGGACATCATTACAAAGCATTCCAATTCCTCTTTTTGCAACTTTTCATTGAAATGACTCGACAATTTTTTCGAATAACTCATCAAGGGTTTTTTCAAGCGTCAGCAATTCCAAATTTAATTATTGCTCAAACTAATTCTTATTCGAAAACAATGTTAAACATAAAACAGATTAGAACAACTTACAAGGTTACCATGTTCTTTTATTTTTATATATGTACAAACTCAGAAGGTATCATACTTTCAAGAAATCTAAGGCAAATAATTTATTAATTATCGACTTCCAAGCTAAGAGTTTGAAATCGAAGATTTTCAAAAATTTTCAATCAATCGAGCGAGTACCGATAATATCACGATAAACGTCTAGGTCCGCAAGTAAACTCAAGACATGTTGCAGTTGATTCAGCCAACTTAGCACTGGCTTTTGAAATATTTTCAAAGGTTTTCTCTTCTGCGAGATTCAATGCATTGCTTTAGGCATTCAACTGTGCAAATGTTAACTCAAGTACTCAAGTAACGAACATTTTTCATTCTCGTTTTTAGAAATTTTGGACAAACTCTTTTTTATGTTTAGTCAATCTGGCCGATCGATTTAGTTATTGTAAGAAGCTGTGACTGCTATGATTATAAAGTCGATCCAGCGTAGTATATGGAATTAAAAAGATTTTTTTCTTTTACAGAAATATCGATGTTTTCAATTTTCTGATAGGAGACAAAGTTCCATTGTTTTTATTCAAATTTTCCGTAACTTCTGGTCAAATTTTCGTCAATTTGCTATATAAAAATTGTAACAATTGTTATCATGACTGTTAAAGTTTTTGCTTTTAAGGGTATATTAGGCTCTCTGATTGGTCTATGTATGCCGGACAAAAAGACATAATATCTGCTCTCTCAGTCTTTGAAAACTCCAAAAAGGGCTGGTTGTACTTTCGCTTCCTATAGGATTCTTCTGGAATTAAAATTTTGCAAGTTTTCCGAGAATTTAACTTAATAATTAAACAAAATTGGTCAATTATTTCTTGGTTTATTGATATAATTGATTTGCGAATTGTTCGAATTTGCAATCAATTACACTATTTAAGTGTTTTTGCTGGACGCACTGCAAATCAGGGCTAAGTTTGGACACTTCTGTGTCAAAATCTTTTCGAGTCTAGTGACAGGAAGGATCTCAAAACAGCGCCCAATTATTGACCAATCCTACTACAACAATACCAGGCCAAATGGAAACATGTTTTGTCTTCAGATAAAAGTTCATGCTTCATGACTGTGAATAAATTTGTTTTAAGAAACATTAAGTGTTGTTTTGAAATTTGTCGAGATTTTTAAATCTTATTTCTGTCCATATGTAGTTTAGTGCAACTATATACATAATAAAAGGTATGCTAAATGAAACAAAAAATTACTCTTTATAGTGGTTTCATGTTTGACAAATGGTTTGTTTGCTTTGGTATTACGTAATTTCACAAAAGTTTTGTAGTTTTTGTATAAACTTCTATTTTCGAGGTTGTTAATTTTTCCTATTTCAAAAAAATAAATTTTTGACAGGTTCAATTGCCATTGAAAGAATGTCCAAAGCAACATATTTTAAGATTTTAATGAATAACTTCTAGACGTTCGGCATATTCTCGGCAGTTAAAGACATCAACTGCCCAATTGCTTCCTATATAATCTGTTTAATGATTTCAATTTATAGCTAACAGTTACAAGGACTTTCAATTATTTTTTTGCAAAAGAAAATACTATTGAATTTCCCAATTATTTATATTCTCATTGATTTCAACAGATAATTATTCTCATTATTGTCAGGGCTCATCATCTTTCTATTGATCTGAATTTTATTATTGCTGCTGGATATATGTGGAATGATGTCTTTGGTGCTTAGAGGAGTGCATTCATAATAGTTTCGCGAGTTTTCAATACTGGTTTGTATTTGCGGTTCTTTTTGTTGTCTTTTTTCCCAAAAAGCCTCTGCAATAAAGACCCATTTTAAATCAAACGAATTCGGAACGAAGAATTCAAGCTCTTTTTTTATTTTGTGAAATCTATTGAATTTAATATCTTTTTGTTTTAACGGCTTCAGCACTGTGGTTTTTAATAACTTGTTTTATGAATAATATTAATAATAAAAATAGTGATTTCAAGCAACCATGGTTACAACCAGCTTGGTAGCCCCAGATTAGGGGAGAAATCAAGTTTCAGTAATTAAAATTTCTCGAGAACTTTCCATCCTGAAGGGTAATTTTTAAATCTGAATCTTTTCACTGCCTCCCCTTCCAAAAAACTCTTCACTTCTCTTCAAAACTGACATGTATTTTTGTGTGGTAAATAGTTAGAAAAATTGTTAAGTTGAGACAAAGAAATATTGAATTGGGCCACTCTATAAAAGTAATTATCTTCAGAACGTTTCCGAAATGTTTTTCCGTCTTCAAAAAAGTTTTCACTTGATCTGGTTTTTGGACAACCAAAAGTCATTGACTAGTGGTCTGAGGCATTCATAGATTTTAAGCCCACTAGAATATTGTTAAGCAGAATATGGTCCTTAGGAACTGGAAAATAACTGACTGGCAGCAGTAGATTTCGCATTAGGCTCTCAACGTGTTCTTTGTCACCCAAAACTGAACGGCAAGTAATCCATTTTAATTATGATCTTTGCAGTCTTTCCAAGCGTTGAAGACAGTGTGGTCCAGGGTTCAAGTCATTTGACGCATAACAGATCGCAGAGAATATGTATGTTTTCACCAATGTGCATTTGACAGTTTTTTTTTGTAGTGCGGGGTATAACTCTTCTTAAATGATTCAATTTTTGAAATCCTTTCTTTATGGTTATTTCGAGGTGACAATTCCAAGTCCTGCTGGACGTAAAAAATAAACCAAGATCTTTAATTTGTTTTTCGTTTTCGATGGCAAAGCTTTTTGCAAATAACTTTGTGGACGAATCTATGTACTTCTGTATGAGAACTCGAGAATGCTGAATTTGTCAAAGATGAAATTTAATTTGTTTGAACCATTTCAATCGATAGCTCTATTTATATCAAACTGAAGATCTTCACGTTGTGAAATCTGTCGCATTATTTTTGTACCATCGGTTCAAATGAAGGTTTTATTAATAAGTTGATCAGGTAGGTCATTTATGTACACAGAGGAAAAAAAACAGCAAACATTGATCCCTGGGGACCCCCGGTTGAGATTTTTGAGATAGTCGAGTAACTGTCTGCAATTTTTACTCTCTGCTGTCGATTAACTAGATATGAACATTTTTTATCAAGTCCAAAAGGAGCGAGCTTTTGAAGAACAATGTCAAAATTAATCGTATCAAAAGTTTCAGTAATGTCAAAGAAAATTGTTATTGGGGATGAATTATCATCTAAAGCGTGATATAAGTTAACAAAACATAGTAGAAACTGGTTTCCTGTCGAATGCTTTTTGCCGAAAACCATGTTGCGCAGTGCAAATCTTCCTCTCGACTGTCTTCTTAATTTGTTCGTAAACTATTCTTTCAAAAACTATTGAAATTGCACAGAGCATTGCAATTGGTCTGTAATTTTTAATTACCGTTTGGCTACAACTTTTGTAATGAGGACACACGTGTATGTCTTTACAGACTTTGGGAAATTGGCAAGCGTTAATAATGCAGCTATGTATATATAGGATACTATTTATAACGGACGGCGCTGAGGTTTTTAAGAGTGATGGCGTTATTTGATCATAAGAGTTGGCACCAGATTAAATTTGTGATATTTTTTCTAGCATATCTTTTGCGTTGAATGTGATATCGTCTAGAAAAATCTCCGGTTCAGCTGTTTCAGGCACAACAATTTCACAATTATCTTCAATAAAAACTGAAGAAAAATTCTGGTTGAAACTTTCCGCAATTTGCTGAGAACGCTTTTTATCTTGGCCTCTATACTTCATTTTCTGGGGGAAAGTTTGTACTCGGTTTACTTTTTGCAAAAATTTGTCTGCATCGGTGTTTGTTGATATACAGAAACCCTCGATAAAATTTTGTTTGTCCTTAAGCAAGGATAAATTCAATTCCATCTCTAAATTTCTAATTTTCTCCGATCTTTTGTTTGTTTTAATTAGCGTCTTCAACTTGTTTTCTATGTGTACACTATGGGAAGAAATGTAAGATGGTGCATCAAGCCGGCCTTGTTATATGAGGTTTTGATATTTCGCAAGCAATGAAAAAACTCTGATAAAAACAATGAAGCAAATCATTGGGACAACTGTTCGACATTGCGGGGATTTCAAATTGAGAGAGGAATAAATGCCAATCTGCATTGTTGATGTTTTTGAGGGAGAGGCTTTTTTTCTTTTCTTGTGAATCTGACAGAAATTTCTGCTATGAAAAATTTGTGATCAGAGAAGGAATTAGCCTCAAAGGCTAGGTTACATTGCTCCAGATTTTTGCATAGAAATATCTCGGGTCAAAAGCTGGAGTTTATGATTGAGCAAAGGTTCAGAGCATCTACTTCTTCTAAGAAATTTTTTAATAGAATTTTTTTTCGTTTTTTCTTTTCTAGAAAGTGTATTCCTGTCAGTATGTGAAAAATTCACATCACCATTCATCAGTATTAATTTTTGCTGAGTACTGGAATCGAAAAGCGACTCCAAGTTAAATAATACTACAACTATTGAGCTTTGTAAATCAGTATCAGAAAACCGGTATTTGCTGTTTTGTGGAGGGTTATACAAGGCGATGATTATTAATAAATGGTCGTTTAGGATATAAGCAGAAGTTGACGAAAAATCAAAATTTGTTTCAATTTCCGTCGCTTGACTGAAAGAAAGATTTGTATTGTGAGCCATAAGAGTATCACCGTGATTTCCAACTTTTCTATATTTTCTTGACTGCACGAATTATTGCCGATTTAGGAGAATTTCTGAATTTCTAAAATCATCTTTAAGCCATGTTTCTGTATGTTAAAGTAGGTCAATATCACGTTCCTTTAGTAAAATAACAAGATTCGTTCTGCGATCGATTGTTAAAATTGACCGCCAGTTCAATAAACCTATGTTCAGTACTTGTTTTTCCTGTAGTCGTGAACGTGAAGTTGTCTGATGGCCTATTTTCCGACATATTTCGTCACGGAGAGAGTTTTTTTTACGAACTGGTTTTCGACGAACAACGCTCCTGATCTAATATTGATTTCCGTTAATGTTCAGTTTTTGAGCAAGTTTGAATTGATAGTCAAGTAACTTCATTTTTTTCTCCCAATCATCTTCGGATAAAAAAGCTTTCAAAAAAAAATCCTGAGCCACCTTCAATTGTTGATTCGACATCAGGAGCAGTCGATAGTTCCAAGGATTAGTCAACTTGAGTTCAATTGGACGTGTTCTTTTTGCTGCTTCGTCAAACTTCCGCAGCCGGAAAACATCTTCAACCATGATTTTTCATTTCCTACGGACTGTGCAATCTCTTCTACTTTTTTTCTTGTCGTAGCTGATCGACTTCACAAGAGAAGTTGTTCCCGTTCTATATTTGGGTTTCTCAGCAAATCCAAAAAAATCAATTTATTTTGGTTTTCATTTTTTGAGATGTTTTTCTGTTTCGGAAATTTTCGAATTCATACTTGTGTGAACATTTCTTATGCAATCGCGAACTTCAGTTTTGGTTGACTTTATTTCAGATGTCAAGTTGCTTTTCAAATCCTCAACTTTTTGAGATAATTCATCTTTAATGTTTGTCTGATCTTGGGAAATCACAACTTGATTTCGACAATGTAAACATGCTTAAAAACATCCCTTAATGTTCCCCAGTGTTCTGAAGTTTTGCTCTGACAGGTTTGTGCATTTAACATTGAACCATATGAGACTCTTGATGCATTGTATGCTAAATGGACTACAATTGTTTCTACGTATACCTCATGGAAAATCTTCACAAGACGCTTTTTCTGATTTAGAGCCTTTTTGTGAGGCATTTTAATTGTTTTAAGCTGCCCAGTGGCACTTCACGGAACGTGGGGACTGCTTAAAACAATACTTCTGTAGGATGCCTCGATGCTAAAAAACATTCTGGGGGGAATGTTCTTCCCTTTAAATTCAATAAAACAACCAAATAAAGGGAACAATCTAACCGGATATATTGATTCCTTATTCTAGCTTCAGAGTGTATTTCCACCCCAAAATAACATTCAGGTCGCAGAAAAAATCTTTCTCGTTCTCGAATTTTTGATAATTTTTTGATATATCAAATCTTTTCTCAACGCTTTTTTTTTATTAGTAAGGCAGAGCTAGGGCACGTGCAATATCATAATTTTTTATCTAAACAAAGTGTGTAAACGCACATTACCGAGCCTCCTTGTTTAGGCAAGCTGTCGTTTTTATAAGTACTAATAAAAAAATTGTTGTAGATTTTTAAGTCAAGAATGCATTGCTGACTTCACAGAAGGCAGAGAAGGAGTGAGCATTAATTAGTGCTTGTTCAGCAAAACAACGCATGCTGTTCGTTAAAAATTCTTTGTTCAATTCATCGCTGATGTCTCTGGACTTTAAAAGTTTGGAAGCTCTACTTTTAATGAAATAAGTATATAGGTAGTTTAGTAGAATCTATTCGCTCCTTTTTCAGATTCGGACATTATTAAATCGTCTTTTGGCTTTAATATTATCAATGATAATTTGGAGCAGGAAAATCTTTCAAGTTTTTAACAATCTCGAAACCTATTGTTGGAACTGCTTGACTTTCAGAGGACAAACGACCAAAAATCACATTTCCAGACACAAAAGTTCCATTTTTGAACATTTCAATTAATTTAGCCGATCAGCCTTTACACCGTTGCTCATGATTACGGCACATTACAGCTAAGATCAAAAGAAGTTCTTCAGTTTTTATTCACTTCGGTTTTCACTGAAAAAAATAACATAAATAGTTAAAGACATCAAATGCGAAAAGTTCTCTTGAAAACTCAGAATCAGAAATGTTAGCAAAATTTACTATTATAATATAATAATAAATTTGTTTTCAGTACCAAATATTCAAGCTTCGAATAATTAAACCAAATTAGAGCATAAATCGTCGTACTGAACGATTGCTGGGAGGCAAGTTGCCTGTTTCAGCACCGTTAAAGAGCTATTCAAAATTAGTTTATATGTTCGAAATTCATTTATATGTTCGAAATTCATTTAAATGTTCGAAATTCATTTTTATTTTCGAAATTCATTTATATGTTCGAAATTCATGTTCGAAATGTTAACAAAATTTACTAAAGTTGACAAAAATACAAGAGAACACAGTGAACTTCCTAATAAAGACTACTAGATCAGAAAGCAATTGTTAAGTTGCCACATATGAGCTTTAACCGGCATAAAGATACAAAAAAAATGATGAATCAAAAATTAAAACTGTTAAAGCTGTCTAGAAATTGAAATTAATGAAAATTTTGGTTAAAAAAATTTAAAAAAAATGTTATAATTTTTTTTGCTTATCAACAGTAAATCGAGCACTGTTTTGTCAGAGTTTGCTGAGTGAAAAACTGCTACTATTTTTTTGAAAACCTCGACAAAGGCTTAACGTCTCATAATGAGTTATTGCGTTTCAAATTACTTTGTTTAAGCATCCAATGAGCTACCAAAGCACGAATTCTTGTCCAAAATAAATTTAATTGAGGCCTGTCGTTATGTGCTCCAATCTTTTTTTTGGCTACCTAGATGGATAAAAATGATATAAATCTTTTCAACAATTTGACGGACGCCCTAATATGTTCTAACCCGTCTTTTGCAGAATAGGTGGTAGAAAACTATATCCGCGAAATGCATTCATTAGAGATAGGGATGGGCCGATGTGAAGCAAACTGGCAGGCGATGATAAATTAAAAAAGATTGTTACGAAAAATCAAAAAACAAGCTTTCAATGAGCATTCTGTTATCATTCAAAACCTTTGAAAGTCTTAATAGAAATGTCAATTCAAATTTGATCCCAAAATGTCAACTTGAGTCACAATTAAGAGGCGGAATCCTTTTTTTGGTACAAATCTAGAATAATTTATGTACCATTTTTGCCTCTTTGAAGAGTTTAATCAATTAGATTATTTTCAAAAAGATATGATCAAATACTAGGATAAAAATTATCATTTTTGCCATTGGAATTTTATGGGCAATAAAATTCTTATGGTCTTGGATGTGTATCAGACGTTTTCCCAGAGCCTGCTTTTAAGGCGTTGCTTTCGTATTTTTTCTTCCTCACATTAATTGAAATTCCTTAAACCTCTAAAAGTTGATGCACATTTTTTATGTTCAAAGTTTTTTTTATGGGCCATAACTTTCAATGGTCTTGGATATGGAATCTAAGTCACTAGAAAAAAATTTTCCAATATACATCTTTCGAATCTTTGTTTATTTTTACGTATGGTCTGTGATATGGTACCTGAGATACCGTACACAACTCACATGACTTTGATATGGTCATTTTTAATTTTTTTAATTAACAATTCAGGCAAATTTTTAATTAACAATTCAGGCAAAAACATTTGTTTTTTTTAACATTGTATTGTTGTTCTGAGCCTCTATCTTAATCTTTTAATAGTTTTGAGTCAGAAAATGATTATCAGCCTCGAACAAACCTCAAAAATATCTTAGACTGAAGACGAGTATAATCATTTTTTTCAAATCGTGTAATTAATCATATAACAAGTGTGCATTATAAACGGATAAACTAAGGACCACAGACTTTTTCTGAGTTTTTATTTTGTTCTTGGTTTGGAAAGAAATTTTCCGTATTTTTCTCTGCGGCAGATTGTGATAATGATAAATTGGAAAAAAGCTCACCAGAAAAAACGCAAAGTATAATAAACAGCATATCAGCGCTGAATCAGTCTAGAGACATTTGAATATTTGGATTGTTTTTTCTTGATGACCTGAACTCCATTTATCTGTTCATTTCACAACTTACACTGGCTGTTCTTGATTGTTTTGGGAAATTGTTTGCTTGAAACTTAATATATTGACTCAACTCCCGCCATAAAGATTTGCCTAATATGTGATTCAAACTTCCGCGTGGGTGTTGCAACAAATTATTTGCGTCTAAAGTTGCAACCAGTAAGCTAAATGGGCTTTGTGGTATTTAACTACAACCTAGCTTAAGAAAAAGAGCTTGGATATTATCATAATAATTACAACTTGTAAGCAACAATTTTTGACATTATACAGCTCAGACTTAACTTCGGCGAGTGAGTGGTAATTTTTGCACTGTATCGTTTAAATTTAGACTGTGCAAACTCTATGAGCCCAAAGTTATCATAATGACAATAACCTGCACATAAATAAGCTTAAAATATTCTCGAGATGAAATGTTTCAAAACTGACTTATGATTTACTCTTGATGTGTTCTGGTACTCAAGAGACTCAAGTCCGGTTGGAACAAAGAGATCAGTGAGCAACTGCTGACAAAATTTAGAATTTTTTTCTCTAGATCATTAAAGGAGAGACAAATTTCAATAAACCAAAAGTGAAATCTATTTTTTGTCTTAAAAATTCTGACAAATTTTTTTCTGATCATAAAATTGAAACACAGCTATGAGTTTGCTGCTTCGCGCTTGCTGCTTCTTTAATTGACAATATATGTTTTGCCGTTTATAACTTTCTCCGTGTCAAATAAATTGACAAACTTTTGATAAATGCATTCAGGCAGTAAGACTTTGGAACTGTTTGAGTTTTGAGATAAAAAAGTTGAAAGTTGGTTGCATGGATTTTTTACAGAACACATCTAACAGCTCTTTGAAGTCCTTTTTTTCAAAACACGACAATACTGCGTGGATATTTTTCGCCAGTTATAGGTGAGATCATTATTTTTCTTACTAACATACACATTCAGATTCAGTTTCATCTCCATTTGTTTCTTAATTTCTCAACTCGAAACACTCACTTTTTAAGTCAGGGGAACAAAAAATGGTCTTTGTATGGTTTTTTGAAGAACTACTAACTAAATCACCCTAAGCATTTCAAGATGTCGGATACTACAGATTTATCAAAACGAACAAAATAAAAGCTGGTAAGTGAGGTAATGCAACCAAGAACTTATAGAAGGGATTCAACTAATCTATCAACAAATAGAAAGGAGCAAAATAACCATGCAATAGAAAAATTGAAGAAAGAACTACAACAAAAAGAATTTTAGAACCAAGTTCAATCTGATATTCAGAAAATGAGCAGTCAAAAAACCAAATTGATTTCGAGCGTTGTCAAAGACAAACAATAGACAAAAATGTGTCAAATTCAGATGTTAACAAGCAAGTTTACAACAAAAATTGTCCCGCGATTTACGAAACAATTGCTAATTCTTTAAAGGACATAAAAATCAGTCCGGTATTACGAAATTAACAATGAGGCAGTTATTCATTCATATCCGTCATCTACAATTCAAGACCGGGGCAGCATTGTTGAAAACTATTCGTCATTAAATAAAGCAGAATGTTTAATAGTTCACATTGGACATAGTTCAATCAATCAGGGTCTGCCAGGCGAAAAGGTAGCTAAAAGTTTAGTTGCAGTTTTTGTCAAAAAATGTTAAGAAATTGAAACCATAGAGACTAGCAATTTGACAATTGCTGAAAGTAAGGAATGATACAATTGAGAGAGAAACTAACAACCCTGATATTAAAAAGTTTTGTCGTTAATTGGATGATTTTTCAAACGGACAAGGAGCGAAATCAAAAATACCGATCTAAGAGTTTTGGATTAAATTTTGGATCAAGCAGATATCCGTCTGGATGGCATCCATCCAAAACAAAGTAGAAAAAGATGGTTTTCTCCATCCCAAACTTAATTTCAATGTGGTGTATCAGCACGCTGGGTGCAGTGTGTCTTTGAGAAAAATTCAAAAGGAATGGAAAATGGAAACCTTATGAGTAAATTGAACAGCAGTATCATTTGTATATAACTCGTTTGGGTGATTTTGGTTATTTGAAATGATTTTCAAATTGATATTTTAAGCGCTTTTCATCACAATTTTTTTGGAGAAAAAGATATGTTGTAGAAATATTGTGTAAAAAAAGTCACTAAAAGTTCATTTATACGAATTTGATTTTTAAAGAATGCTCACAATTCAAAATATATGTGTCCAATTTTGGTCCGTAAATTTTTATACCAACCAATAGTTACTTGTTACCATTTTCATGTGGCAAAGTCAAACCAAGTCTAGGGCCACGTCTTGAGAAAATTCAAACCTTCAAAGCTACGAAAAACCACTTGCTAACTTAAGTTCGTGTCCTAATTTTTTCTGTGTGAACATGCACAGTGTCAATTAAAAAAACGAGGAATTCTCAAATTTTTTACAACAACAGGACAGCCAAACGACCCTTATAGTTACTGAAAGGTAAAGAGACAACAAACAGGGCATACAATTTAGTTTTTTGAGCAAAAAGCATTATTTCATTCATGAAAATATGTCAAAATTAACGCAACACTGAAGGGGTGTGGAGTAGTAATATAGATATTAATTAATTTTAAATATAATATCAGGAGCGATTTTAACTGAATTAATGGAATTTTTTTTTGGATCGTCATGGGTTGAAAAACTGGAAGCATTTGAAGGAAAGCTGCTAATAAACCTTTTCGTTTGCTCTAAAAAAACGTGGATGATTTTTTAATGGATGAATCGGCATAAAAAATTTCAGGAGCTTAACCATTGACAGTCAACAATTCATTTTGTTTGGAGATTACAACCTAAGTTTTTTTTCAGAAAAGTGAAAAACGGCTTTTAAGGGAGTTCGCTTTCAGTAATGGGATAGAGCTTGCCATCAAAAGTCAACCAACTGGGACAAATGAGAACAATGAAATTTCAATTAATCATTACCTAATCACAAAAATCAACGGTTAAGGCAATTTTACACAAAATGTGTCCCGCAATTTACGAAACAATTCCCAGTTTCTTTGAGGACTTACCAATTAGTCCACCAAAATGACATTAGTTATGAGGCAGTTACCCATTCGTATCCGTCATCTACATTTCTAGACCAGGGGAAAACTGTTGAATTTTCAGCGCCCTCAAAGAAGCAGAATGTTTGACAGTTCACATTGGACATAATTCAATCGTTCAGGGTCTGCCAGGCGAAAAGTTAGCAAAAAGAATAGTTGCAGTTTTTGTGAGAAATTGTTAAGAAACTAAAGCGATACAGGCTAGCAAGTTGCAGATACAAGTGGGAGAGAAACCAACAACCATTAAATTGAAAAGTTTCACCGTGAGTTGGATGATATTGCAATCGGACTATGAGGCGAAATTAAAAATACCGATAATGAAGTTTTGGATTAAATTTTGTGTCAAGCGGATATCCGTCAGCATGACATCCATCCAAACCAAAGTAGATTAAAAAAACGGTGTTCTCCATCTCAAATTTAATTTCAAGTGTGGGGTATCAGCACGCTGGGTGCAATATGTCTTTGAGACAAACTCAAAAAGAAGGGTGCAATGTGTCTTTGAGACAAACTCAAAAAGAAAGAAAAAATGAAAACACTCTGAAGGAGTGTTGGAGCAGTAATAAAGATACCAATTACTTTCAAATATAATATTAGGAGCAATTTTATCTCATTTGATCGAGATTTTTTTGGATCGCATGGGTCAAAATACTGCAAGCATTTGAAAGAAAGCTTCTATTAAACGTTTCATATTGTTCTAAAAAAACCTGAGAGATTTTTTACTGAACCATTTGGCATCAAAAATCTAAGGAACTTATTCATTGACTGACAACAATTCATTTTGTTCGGGGATTACAATCTAAATTTTGTTTCATAAAAATGAAAAATGGCTTTTAACAGAGTTTGATTCCAGTAATGGGATAGAGCTTGCCATTAAAAGTCAACCAACTTGGACAATTTAGAACAATGAAATTTTAATTGATCATTGCTTATCCACAAAAATCAACAGCTAACAGGCAATTTTACACCAAATTTCTCCCGCAATTTACGAAACACTTCCCAGTTTATTTGAGGACTTACCAATTAGTCCGGCAAAACAACTTTAGTTATGAGGCAGTTACCCATTCGTATCAGTCATCTAGGTTTAAAGACCGGGGCAACATCATTAAAATTTCTGCTCCCTCAAAGAAGCAGAATGTTTGATAGTTCACATTGGACATAATTCAATTGATCAGTGTCTGCCAGGCGAAAGGTTAGTTGCAGTTTTTGTCAAAAATTGTTAAGAAATTAAATCCATAGAGACAAGCAGTTTGAACATTGCCGAAAGTAAGGAATGATACAATTGGGAGAGAAACTAACAACCTTAAAATTGAAAATTTTTATCGTTAATTGGATGATTTTTCAAAGGGACAAGGAGCGAAATCAAAAATATCGATCTTAAAGCTTTGGATTAAATTTTGGATCAAGCAGATATCCGTCTGGATGGCATCCATCCAAAACAAAGTAGAAAAAGATGGTTTTCTCCATCCCAAACTTAATTTCAATGTGGTGTATCAGCACGCTGGTTGCAATGTGTCTTTGAGAAAAATTCAAAAGGAATGGAAAATGGAAACCTGATGAGTAAATTGATTAGCAGTATCATTTGTATATAACCCGTTTGAGTGATTTTGGATATTTGAAATGATTTTCAAATTGATATTTTAAGCGCTTTTCATCACAATTTTTTTGGAGAAAAGAAATGTTGTAGAAATATTGTGTAAAAAAACTCACTAAAAGTTCACTTATAGGAATTTGATTTTTAAAAAATGCTCACGATTCAAAATATATGTGTACGGTTTTGGTACTTAAATTTTTATACGAACTACTAATTATATATTAATCTTTTGTGTGGCATTGTCAAACCAAATCTAGGGACAAACCTTGAGAAAATTCAAACATTAGAAAGTCACAAAAAACAACTTGCTGTCTTAATTTGGTATCCTTATTTTTCTATGTGAATATGCGGTGTGTCAACAAACAGCACAAAGAAATCTCGAATTTCTCACAGCAACAGGTCAGCCAAACGTACCTTGTAGTTACTGAAAGGTAAAGAGACACCAAGCAGGACATATACATAAATTTTTTACGCAAAATGCATTATTTCATCCTTCAAAACAGGTGAAATTTAACGCAACTCTGAAGGGGTGGTGGAGTAGTAATATGGATACCAGTTACTTCCAAATATAATATCAGGAGCAATTTAAACTCACCTATTAGTTTTTTTTGGGCGTCATGGGTTGAAATACGGGAATCATTTTATGAAAAGCGTTTCATATTGTTCTAAAAATACTGTTTTTTACTGAATGAAATCGTTTCAAAAATCTTAGGAGCTTATTCATTGACAGACAACGGTTTTTTTGTTCGGAGATTACAATATAAGTTATTTTCAGAAAAACAGAAAACGACTTTTAACAAAAATCGCTTCCAGTAATGGTATAGAGATTGCCATTAAAAGTCAGCCAACTTAGACAAATGGGAACAATAAAATTTTAATTGATCATTGTTTAATCACAAATAATCAACAGTTAACAGACAATTTTCTTCAAATATAATAAAATTTATGCGCCCTCAAAAAGAAGAATGTCTGATAGTTCAAACTGGACATAGTTCAACCGATCAGGGTCGGCAAGACCAAGAGAAAGTAAAGAAGTTGGGCGCAGGTTTATCAAAAGTACTTGCTAAATTAAGTTCGCCTCCTAATTTTATCTATGTGCACATGCAGAGTGTCAATAAAAAAACACGAGGATTTCTCAGATTTTTGTACAACAACAAGAAAGTCAAACCCAATAGTTACTGAAACGTAAAGAGACAACAAACAGGACATACAATTTTATTTCTTGAGCAAAGAGCATTATTTCATTCATCAAAATAGGTCAAAAATAACGCAACTCTGAAGGAGTGTTGGAGCAGTAATAAAGATACCAATTACGTTCAAATATAATATTAGGAGCAATTTTAACTCATTTGATCGAGATTTTTTTGGACCGCATGGGTCAAAATACTGCAAGCATTTGAAAGAAAGCTTCTATTAAACGTTTCATTTTGTTCTAAAAAAACCTGAGAGATTTTTTACTGAACCATTTGGCATCAAAAATCTAAGGAGCTTATTCATTGACTGACGACAAGTCATTTTGTTCGGGGATTACAATCTGAATTTTGTTTCATAAAAATGAAAAATGGCTTTTAACAGAGTTTGATTGCAGTAATGGGATAGAGCTTGCCATTAAAAGTCAACCAACTTGGACAATTTAGAACAATGAAATTTTAATTGACCATTGCTTATCCACAAAAATCAACAGCTAACAGGCAGTTTTACACCAAATTTCTCCCGCAATTTACGAAACACTTCCCAGTTTATTTGAGGACTTACCAATTAGTCCGGCAAAACAACTTTAGTTATGAGGCATTTACCCATTCGTATCAGTCATCTACATTTCAAGACCGGGGCAACATCATTAAAATTGCTGCTCCCTCAAAGAAGCAGAATGTTTGACAGTTCACATTGGACATAATTCAATTGATCAGTGTCTGCCAGGCGAAAGGTTAGTTGCAGTTTTTGTCAAAAATTGTTAAGAAATTAAATCCATAGAGACAAGCAGTTTGAACATTGCCGAAAGTAAGGAATGATACAATTGGGAGAGAAACTAACAACCTTAAAATTGAAAAGTTTTATCGTTAATTGGATATTTTTTCAAAGGGACAAGGAGCGAAATCAAAAATACCGATCTTAAAGTTTTGGATTAAATTTTGGATCAAGCAGATATCCGTCTGGATGGCATCCATCCAAAACAAAGTAGAAAAAGATGGTTTTCTCCATCCCAAACTTAATTTCAATGTGGTGTATCAGCACGCTGGGTGCAATGTGTCTTTGAGAAAAAATCAAAAGGAATGGAAAATGGAAACCTGATGAGTAAATTGAACAGCAGTATCATTTGTATATAACCCGTTTGAGTGACTTTGGATATTTGAAATGATTTTCAAATTGATATTTTAATCGCTTTTCATCACAATTTTTTTGGGGAAAAAGAAATGTTGTAGAAATATTGTGTAAAAAAACTCACTAAAAGTTCATTTATAGGAATTTGATTTTTAAAAAATGCTCACGATTCAAAATATATGTGTACGGTTTTGGTCCTTAAATTTTTATACGAACTACTAATTATATATTAATCTTTTGTGTGGCATTGTCAAACCAAATCTAGGGACAAACCTTGAGAAAATTCAAACATTCGAAAGTCACAAAAAACAACTTGCTGTCTTAATTTGGTATCCTAATTTTTCTATGTGAATATGCGGTGTGTCAACAAACAGCACAAAGAAATTTCGAATTTTTCACAGCAACAGGTCAGCCAAACGTACCTTGTAGTTACTGAAAAATAAAGAGACACCAAGCAGGACATATACCTAAATTTTTTACGCAAAATGCATTATTTCATCCTTCAAAACAGGTGAAATTTAACGCAACTCTGAAGGGGTGGTGGAGTAGTAATATGGATACCAGTTACTTCCAAATATAATATCAGGAGCAATTTAAACTCACCTATTAGTTTTTTTTGGGCGTCATGGGTTGAAATACGGGAATCATTTTATGAAAAGCGTCTCATATTGTTCTAAAAATACTGTTTTTTACTGAATGAGTTCGTTTCAAAAATCTTAGGAGCTTATTCATTGACAGACAACGGTTTTTTTGTTCGGAGATTACAATATAAGTTATTTTCAGAAAAACAGAAAACGACTTTTAACAAAAATCGCTTCCAGTAATGGTATAGCGATTGCCATTAAAAGTCAGCCAACTTAGACAAATGGGAACAATAAAATTTTAATTGATCATTGTTTAATCACAAATAATCAACAGTTAACAGACAATTTTCTTCAAATATAATAAAATTTATGCGCCCTTAAAAAGAAGAATGTCTGATAGTTCAAACTGGACATAGTTCAACCGATCAGGGTCGGCAAGGCCAAGAGAAAGTAAAGAAGTTAGGCGCAGGTTTATCAAAACTTGTCAGGAAACTAAAACCATAGAGACTAGCAATTTGAAAGTCGCCCAAGGTAAAGAATAGTGAAAATGGGAGAGAAACTAACAGCCATTAAATTAAAAGTTTTTTTGTGAGTTGAATGACGCTGCAAAAGGACAAATAGGGGAATTCGAAAAAAAACCGATACCCAAGTTTTGGATTACAATTTGGATCAAGCAGATATTTGTCGCAATGTTATTCATCCAAACCAAAGTGTAATCCAAAAAATGGCTTTCGCCATACAAAATTGTATTTCAAGGGTGGGGTATCAGCTCGCTGGGTGCAATGTGTCTGTGAGACAAATTAGAAAGGAAAGAAAACTGAAAGCGTTTGAGTAACTTAAACAGCAATGGTCATATAGGATATAACGCCTATGGTTGAATTCGGGTTCCTGAAAAAGGGTTTCCAAAATTTTATTTATAAATATTTTTCAACATAAAATTGTTTGGAGAAAAAGCCAGGTTAAAGAAGTTTAAGTAAACTCACTCAAAACTCATCTATAGCAATTTGATTTTTTTAAAAAGGCTAATGATTCAAAACATGGGCTTGGATTGGTCAAAAATTGCAAAGCATAAAACCGACGGTCATTTGTTATTATCTGTGGATAATAATTGACCATAAATTAAATTTTACTTGGAACTAAAGAAAATGTTGATAAAAATGGCGACTGCTATTAGATTAATCTACTAAGTAGGACATCTAACACCAATAAAAGCAAGAATTGTACTTTTTAAATCACTTTTAATGTCACATTTCAATTTCAGTTGAATTTTCCTCCAATCTCTGCCAGCGTCATCAATTCTGAGGAAAAACTGATATATAAATTGCGTTATAAAGGTTTGAAAAATGCGTAAAAATTTTGACAGCGGAGGAGATCTTCTAATAAGATATAAAATTAGACCGGCAAAGCTTTTCATTAAGAATATTTCATTTCTCAAGTTTTTGGTTAGTTTTTAAGTGTTACAAAGATATCAATCAAATATCCAAAAAAATTCTCTTTTAAAGCTTTTGGGAAATTATGAGAGGAGAAAAAATTCGTGAACTCTCCAGTTTTGTCCCAAAAATTGTGTGTCAATGTGCATGGAGTGACCAATCATTAGTCAGAAGGTTCTCGAGAAAATGGAACAACTTGCCAATAGCAATCCGAAAGAAAAAAAACAAGTTTAAGGAGAAATTGAAAAGAGCAATGATCAAATTTCACCAACCTGTTCCAATAGAAAGACAAGTGCGTTTTAGAAATTGTTTTTACTAGTATTTTAGGGACAAATCATTTCATATGCTTTTATAGTGATTGTTAAATGTAAATGTTTAAGAAAGTTTTTATGGTTATTTAATTTGAATTTAGATTCTACAGATTTAAAAACAAAGAGTTCAGGTCTGTGTTTTTGTTTCGGGGTCACAATATGATAGAAAATTCAGCTCAACTTCCGGAAAGATCCGAGCTAGTGCTTCTAGCTTTAAAGACAGCTGATGAAACCGCAAATCTCATTTTTTGTTTGGTTTCAACACAAAAACAGGATTTTGATTTCTCTTGATTTTAATTGTCAAGGGTTGATAGAGTAGTAATAACGATACCAATTGTTTTCAAATATAATATCGGGAGCTCTTTAAACTCAATTAATAGACCTTTTTTCGATTACGGGTTGAAATACTGGAATATTTTGAAGGAAAAATTCTAATAAATGTTTCATATAGTTCCAGTAAAAACCAGGGAGATTTTTTTCTGAGTTAAATGACATCCAAAATCTCAAGAGCATATTTATTGACAGACAGCAAACTACTTCGTTCGGAGATTGCAATCTAAGGTTTTTTCAACAAAACGAAAACAACGGTTTTTCACAGAGTTCGCTTCCAGTAATGGGTTAGACATTGGCAATAAAACCAGCCAAATTGGACAAATGGATACATTGACACCTTAAGTGATCATTGCTTAACCACAAAAATCATATTTTCGATAAAGTGATATTAGAAAAAATGTTGGAAATGATCGTTTTTCTCAGGTGCATTTTTCTTCTCTGGATTTTGCTAACAAAAAAGGACAGTAGGATATCTTTACAAGGATACCAAAAACTTTTCAAGAGTTTTACCGAATAAAAAAATGCCTCAATAGATTGAGAGAGCAATGTATCAAAAAAATGCATATTCTACAATTCAAATGTTTTCAGATTTGTTTGAAAATGTGTTGAACAAATTAGCACCTATATAAACTTAACTGAGGAGATCCAACAAAATGTCCATGCAAAATTGAGGATATCTGAAAAAATTATTGAATCAAAAAGCATCGATTTTTCAAAATTTGGAAGAAGAAAACAGATCTTTCCGCATATAATACATACAAAATATTTAGAAACGCCACTAATCGGAAATTAGGAAAAACAAGCGATGAGTATACCAAAAAATTGTCTGAGAGTGTTTCTGATTTAAAGCAGCGATGGAATTTTATAAACAAAAAAAATCAATCAAGAGATAAAAATTAACGAAATTTCTAAAATTCGGAAATTCGGATCAATAACATCATTTTAAGACATAAAAAACAGATGGCTAACACTTCAGGTATTACTTTTTCCAGGTTAGGCGTATGCGAGGGGTAAAAGAAAAGAACTGAGTTACCAAATTTTGTGTTTGAGAAAATTTTTCCGGTCAGATTTATAAAGAGAAAAAAAATGTATGATGTAGTTGACAAACTATCACAGAACAAAGTATCGGGTCTTGGATTCCTCCTTGCATGAAACTTCAAACAAAGTAAAATGTCTACTGGCACTTATTAAAGTTTGGAATTAACGAATGTATTGCAAACAAGGTTTTTTGCAGATGTCCTTGAATAGCATATGTGATAGCAATTTACAAAAAGGGTGATAGAGTTGAATCAGTGAAGAACAGGCCAATTTCAGTGACACCAACCTTTTCAAAAATATTTAAAAAGTTTTGACTCCGACAGATGTTAGAGCTGGTTGAGGAGCAAAAATAATGAAAAAATATCAATTCAGATTCCTTAAAATTAAATAGTCGAATGGCACTGTCATTTCATTGACGGAATCGATAAAACTACTTGTAGATTAAAATGAAACGTTTTTTTTTGTATTTTTTAGATTTAGCAAAAAAACGTTCAACTCAATTTTTCTTAAAAACTTTCTCGAAAAAATTGGAACAGGATCTAAAATTTTTCCAAAATTATTTCTATCTAACAGAAAACAATCCCTTACTCAGACTGCACTGGACAACAATTCGCCAAGGAATCTCTCAAGGAACAGTCCTCCTAATTTTTATTCTGTATATAACGGTTTCTCGTAAAAAATGAAAAGCACAAAAGTTTAATAATTCGCAGATGATACATGTACAATATCTTAGTCGTCAAGGTATTCATACAAAATCTTTCAAAGAACTGTTAAATATATGAAACAGAATATGTTAACATTGAACAGAGATAAATATGAAATAATTGTTTTTTCTGTAAAAGATCGAGCGCTTTTCGCTTATTTTAATTTTAGTGGAAGTATCATAAAAGCGACAGTCATTTGTTGTTATCTGGGCTTAATTATTGACAATAAATAAAAAATCACTTCTCAGAAAAAACAGACAAATAGTTTGCGATATAAGGTCCGCCATATAAGTAAAAATTTGAGAGCGAAAGGTATCTTCCAATAAGAGATAAAATTTGACCAGCAAAGCTTTCCATTAAGAAAATTTCTCTTTCTAAGTTTTTTTATTTAATTAAGCGTTATAAGGATAGCAGTCAAATATCCAAAAAAATATCTTTCAAAATTTTGGGAAAATATGAGATGAGAGAAAGTTCCCGAACTGTCCAGTTTTTTTCCGAAAATATCTGTCAATCTACATGGAGTAACCGATCAATAGTCAGAAATTTCTCGAGAAAGAGGTGATTGTTAAATGTAAGTTTTTACCAAATTTTTGTTATGGTTATAAAATTTTGATTTTACATTTTACAGATTTTAAAAAATTTAGATTTCAGATCTTCGTTTTTGTTTCGGTTGTCACAATCTGATATGAAATTGAACTCAACTTCATGAAAGATCATATCTAAGTGCTTCTAACTTTGACAATATATTTGATGAAACGGTAACACTAATTTTGTTTGATTTCAACGCAAAATACGGATTTTAAGCTATTGATTTCTAGAGTGAATCTTAAATGTACACATCTTAACCGACGTCGAACAGTTGTATTTAAGAGGTAATTGCTAGATTAAATGTTTCTTCGGAAAAGCGCGCTTGTAAATGAAAGTGAAATCTATTCTTATATATCTTTTTCATCCATTTATGAAACCTAGCTGAAGGGTTGATGAAAGCAACTTTTGTTCGAAAGAATTTTAACTTTCGAGTTTCAAGTTTCGAGTTTTAAGTTTGCATTTGTTTCAAATTTGTTAAAATAGTCAACACATTATCCTCACACCCCCAGAATCCATCTGTAGCAATCGGCTTTTGATGATCTTAGAGTAAGTTTTCAATATAATGTTGACATGAAGACACTTAGCTCTGAAGGGTTCTAGATTTAGGGTTCTCAGATACCCGATGACAGTTATCAATTTATTCCGAAAGCTAACAGCTCGCTCAAACAGTCAGTCAAAATTTGATTTCTGAGATCAGAGACTTCTAAACCTATCAGCCTTTTACCGCGAGAATTTTGCAAAATGTTCTATAATTTTAATTATTTTGATCACTAGAAATTTAAGCTCAAAAAATATTTTCTTTTCAGCAATCCTTACAGAACTTTCGCAAAATTTTGTGAGGAATACTATCTTGTGAATTCAAATTAAATATTCATATTTGCAATGAAATTAATTTTCATCAGAAAGTCGAATTTTCATCGCAATTTTATCGTAACTTAAGCATTCGAACTGGCGAAAATTCTCGCAAACTTTTCTCACATATAAAAAAGAAAAACTTTTCACTGGATCATAATTTGGGCAAAGTTGAAAATATGTCTGAAAAACGAAAACTGGCCATTTTGCTGACTAACTTGGAGTGCATCAAGGAAACTGCGGGTGCGGGCTATGATGAGGTGTATTTCATGATCTGGGCTGATGATACCTTTCAGCAGATGTACCCGAAGAACGCCCTGTATGGGGATGTTAGTAGAATTCACTTTTTAGGGGTCATATAATCAAGTACAAAAAGACACGCTAGAGAGAAGGGATCTCTTCTGTTTCGAACCCCCAGTGTTTTTAATGACCCCCAGTTACAAATTATATGTTGTTATTTAGCACGTTACTATGTAAGAAAATAGCACGTGCGCCTGGGGGTCATAAAAGATTTACGCTCACTACGCAGGGCGGGGGGGGGGTTTGGGTACAGAATAGATCCGAGAGAAGGTGACTTTTGATTTCAGCACAGATGTTGTAAAAGTTCGACAGATATGTTGATTGAGCGGTGAGCGGCTAATCAGGTTAAAGCGTAAATTCCGTCTGGGGGAATGATAATGATGGTGATAATGACGGAAAAGATCTTTCCGGTAAATCCTTATAACTTATCTTGCCTGCCCGGATCTTGTTTGCTTAAACGCATACAGAGATGGTGAAAGTTCGCACTCGTCTTGCTAATTTGTAATTTTTTTTTTGGGGGGGGGAGGTTGGGGGTGGGGTTGAAATGATGAAGACTGGAATTTTGTTTGACCAAGAGCAACGACTGATATGACCTCTAAAACCGAATGGTGAAGGTGTTCGAAATGAACGAAGATGCAAATATGAGATTCATTGATCTGGACTTCACAGTCCACTGCGGGGAGACGGTCAAAATGCAACTCCGGGAACAAGACCGCCTTATGAACCCTCTGGAGGATGACAACTTGGGGTGGGTCCAGATTAAAGTGGACGATATTGCGCTGGCAGACACTGGCATCAAACGAGCAGACTTCATTTCGAAGAACGAGGGATCCCACTATCGTCTCAGGTAATCCCAGGTCGAGATTCCAGGCGGAAACCTGGGATCGAGATCACTTAGCTGGACCCATGAAAAGACTTTACCTGGACTTTAAACTTTAACTA
Source organism: Convolutriloba macropyga (assembly GCF_964194025.1). Lineage (NCBI taxonomy): Eukaryota > Metazoa > Xenacoelomorpha > Acoela > Convolutidae > Convolutriloba > Convolutriloba macropyga. The sequence continues at coordinate 3,135,121 of NC_134481.1, forward strand.
AGTGCTGGACTGTGTTTATAGTCAATAAAGACCCACCCCCCCCCCACTAGAATTATAAAATCTTCTCATAAGTCGAGGTCTAAACCTGGGAAGACCAACGCACGCGGTGTGATTCCAGACCAAAATTAAAGGGTCTCAAAATGAGCTGGAGTGCATAAAGTTAAAGTCTGATCACTAGTCCGAGTTTGCTGGTTGGATCATGTCTTTTCCGCCCGGGATACAGATCATGGGTCATTTCAATCACACGATAGTCTGATCAGAGGTTACTTAGGTCTGGCACCTGAACGTGAGTTCCAAGGTTGAACTCTTCATTTTAAGATAACAAAAGACTGGCCTGATGGTTAAGCTTTTCAAGGAAAATGGCCAAAAATGGAAATGAGCTTTGGTCGAGCTTACGCTTACCCTGAGAGAGTGGATAAGAGTTCAAAAAAGTTGAAAAGGGGGTCTATTCTTTTTCGGGCCCCCCGCTGAATGGGCATATAAATTTAACGCTCACAAGGCGCATGCGAGAGAACCCAGGGTACGATTTCATTAGTCACTAAAATGTAGAGACAGAGAGCTTAGTTTGAAAGTTTGAACTTAGAGTCAAAGAAGTGAAAGTCTATTTTTTTTCCTGAACTTAGTGTCCTATAGACTTTCACTAACGAAAATTGCCTAAAAATAGACTACAAAAACAGACTAATTTACAAAAAATATACTTTCACTTCTTGAATAAAACCGCTATAAATAATTGGCTGCTTTGCTATCAGTGAGGGAGAAATCTGGTTGATTTGAACTCTTTGTTCCGACCCCACTTGTGGGGGAAGGAACTATATACTCAAATGGGTTTTTTTTGTTCAGTCAATTTTGGCCGATCGATATATTCATCGCAGAGAAATGTGAGTGGTATCCTTAAAAAGCTGGTCCAGCGTAGAATTCGAAAATTAAAAGGATTTTTTGATTTCGTTTTTTTCAAGGAGTTATCGAGGATTGAAGTTTTGTGTGAACACGGGACATTTGATCACTTTTAGTGTGATTTTTCTTCAAATTAAGATATTTTCTATAAAAACAGTATTTCAAACTTAAATTTCTTGGCAAAAAATGAACCAATTTCGTGTTCCTAATAGGCTAAAGGCAATCAAAAAGATTAGTTCTGGTCTCATAGGGAGCTTCAAAATCAAAAAAATTCGAAATCTATCGGAGAGCTCTTTTTTTTTATAAAACTTTTCTACTTTTTTTTTTGTTTTTTTTTTAAGTCACCTAGAGACAAATCACTTTTCATATCGAAGTTCCGTTAATGACAAACTTCCTGTACAGTCAAATGAAGCCAAATGAACAAAAAAGATCGTTTTCAAGGAACTGGTCATGTGTTTTTTTTAAAATTCGACTCTGAGTTTTCGTAATTTTAAATAAAATTTTGAATTTCTTTTTGTTGTTTTGCTAATTTTTTGCAGTCTTATGGCATAAACTCAGTGACTAACAGTGCATTACGTTCCGTAAGGAGATTTAAGTGAGCATATTTAGTGCTTTGAGTGGACAGTTATGGGTGTTAAGACTTTAAGAATTTAAAATAAAAATTTCGAAAATTTTTTCGAACATTAACCAATCATAAATTTGTTATCGTGATCTCTCTGCCATTCTCTGTAATGAAAGCACCCTCGTCCGTCCTGCTGTAACCCAATTCGATCTAGTTGGCGGTTTTATCTTCTAACTTTTATTAATATGGTTACAATGATACAAGGTTTCGAAAAGTTTCAAATTTTTTTTTGAATTTTTCCATATTATTGGTTACTTTTTAAATCTTATCACATTATCCTAAAATTGACAGCTCCTATTGGCTTAAAGAAAACGTCCAGTGGATCAAAGATAAGTTTTCAGAGAAAATCCTATGATTTCAAATGGCTTCGTCCTTTCCTTCTTGCACTTCTTACGTGAATTTTTGGTTTTTGTCTGATTTTGTTGTTGTTTTCATAGTCATATGACTTGCTGTGATGTCTTATTGATCGTCTATCCATAGGAAACATCCCCATACTCCTATTGAAGCATACTAGAGCGTGTTTATTGACTTCTGTTGAAATTTATTGAGTTTAATGTCTGTCAAGAGTTTAAAAATAATTTTTCAAAAGTTTTTTTTGAACATTAACGATTCTTTAAAATTTTGTGAACTGTTGGTCAATCTCAGTATTGACAGAACCCATTTGCTTTCTACAAAAAATTTTGTTAGCCGTTTTATCTTCTAAGTTTTGTTTATATGACTTCAATAGCACCAGAATTCAAAAAATAAAAAAGAAATTAGATATTTCTGTATTATTGGTTACTTTTGAAGCCTTATCACATTACACAAATATTAAACACATTATCCAAATATTATTCTACTACTATTGACTTGGAAAAGAGATTTAGAGGATCACAGATAAATTGTACAGAAAAAACTAATGGTTTTAATGGCTTCGAAATTTTCTTTTCCAACTTTTCTACTGAATTTTGGTTTTCGCTTGTTTTTGTTGTTGTTTTCTTAGTCTTAAGACTGATTGTGATCTCTTACTGATTATATATGCGTGACAAACATCTTTTTTCTGCCATTGTTTTATTTCCGGCCTCCGTTAAAAGCTTTTGTGTTTAATGGCTGTTAAGTTTGGAAAAGAAGTTTTTCGAAATTTTTTTTGAACATTAACCGATCCTAAATTTTTTTTCGTGGAGTGTTAGTCATTCTTAAAACTTGCATGATCCATTTTTATTTCTAGTGCAGCCAAATTTAATCTGGTTAGCGTTTTCATCTTCTACCTTTTAGTTTTAAAACTTCAATGCCACTAGTTTTCATATTTTTTTTAAAAACTTTCGGTTACTTTTTCTTATTTTTGGATCCTTTTGAAATCTTATCATATTATCCTAATACTCTTGGTTCTCATTGGTTTAAGGAAGACGTTCAACGGATCATATATAAAGTTTTCAGAGAAGAACTTATGATTTAAATTGCTTCGACACTTTCTTCTGGTACTTTTCTATTGAATTTTTGGTTTTTGCCTGTCTTTGTTGTTGTTTTCACCTTCAGAATCTTGTTGTAAGATCTTATTGACCAAATATGATTGGCAAACAAAATTGTTTTCCCATGGGGCATAATTTAACGTATTTAATGGATTTCGTTGAAAGCTAGTGAAATTAATGTCGTTGATACTACAAGTTTTCTCAAAAGTTTCATGGTTCTAATGTATATGTTCAAATTTGATTTTTTGTATTGATTGTATTGATAAAATAGAGGAATGTCATTGCTGTTAAAAAATTAATTGAATATACAAAATTTGTTAGTGAAAACTTCGTTTTCTAATGTCTTCGACACTTTTCTCGCTCAATTTTTTTCTTGAAATTGCTGTTTTTGCCTGTTTTTGTTCTTTAGGTAGCCGTAAATTGCTGACAAGTCCCTTAAGCTAGTAATTGAGGATAAATGATGTTACCCGAATCATTTAGTCAGTTTTTAGCCTTTATTCTCAAAGTTTAGGATATACGTTCTCAAACACTTTCAGTTTTTGTTGTTCTTTTCGTCAAATTGTAACTTTTTTTCATCAATGAGAGGTCACATCCAATTTCTTGTATTCCAAAAAATAACATATCTACTGATATTATTTGTCACCGATGCATTGTTTGTTGGACAATATGCGTTTTTAAATGTTTTTTGAGTGGTCATTTTTTGCGCTTCTTTTTCTCTTCTTTCAGAACAATCGCGTAGTAACAGATCCCAATGGTTTACAAATGTGGCCCAAATAAACTTATTAAATCTCTCAGTATAATTCCTGCAGCTGAATTTGTAGAAATAAGATTTGAATTGAAAATACATAATATTCAGATAATAGCTAATGATTTTAATGGTAGCAATAGTTTGTGTTTTCGCAAACCGTTTCTAATTTTTTAAGTTTTTCTTTGGTTCGTTTCTAAGTTTTAAACTACCCAAATACAAGCCATTTGGTTTTGTAGTAAATTTTTACTAATCTATCATGGATTGTTAAGATAAAAGCTAATGATTTTTAAGACTTTTTGAAATTTCTTGGTATAATAAATGATGATTAATTTTTGAAATTCGCCGCATTGATCGTTCTCTTTGTTGACTTGTAACTTAGTCTCCTTAATAAAACTTTCCATCTGCTGTGCTTTTAAAGTTAGATATTCGGTTTTTGCCGTAAAATTTTCGTTTTTGCTTTGTTTGTTTGGTTGTTTTTTTGTCTCGTAGTCTCTTTAAGGTCAGGTCTCATTGGCGTTGTAATAAGGCATGGCATTATGGAATTCAATTAGTAGATGGGTTGTGTAAACATTGTTTTAAACTCGAATGTCTTTTTTTATTTCTTCATTTGTTTGAAAATTAAGTCAAAAATGTAGATGAGGTCGGGTCGGAACATCATGTGCAACCGCACATTAACGAGCCGCCTTGTTTTTACAGTATATTTTAAAGAAAACTTTCTTTCACTAATCTGCAAATTTGAATTCTTAACTTCAATTTCAAATGAAATTCGGATCCTTTGGTTCTCTAAATATGTTAGTACAAAAGCTACAACTGTTAACTGACCACTTAGCTCTACAACTGTCATTAATAGTTTTTGAAAAATGAAAGAATGTGATCGGATGTTTAAAGAATGGAAAAATGAATTGAAAATTACAAAACGTGAAGATTGGGTTGAATTTCTACATAAAAGTGAGACACGTTGGAGGCGTCGCAAAGCCAAGTGATTGGTTAAAATTAATTTTAAGATAAAATTCAATATAAGCTATTGCCGTTATTAAGCTATCACAAGTAATTTTTTTTTTAGTTTTTAACATTGTTGTGACGTGGCGAGACTTTCTCTTGTCACAGTCAAGCTTTATAAAACAGATTTTTTTCACCAAGAAAAACATAAAGGATCTTGCCAGCTTGTACCCCCCCCCCCCCTAGCATATTGGGTGCATAATATTTTCGCCCTCCAGAAGCATGTGCCATTTTTTCCACAATGATTTACTATGAAATGAGACGTGTTCAGTAACTGTGGGCACAAACGGAAAAGATCCAATAGACAATCAGATGAAAATCAGGATTAATAGTAAGAAAAATCTATTCTGTCACCTTGCTAGTCAGTGGGAATGTAACTTTTTATGTTTCCTCAAGCGCATGTGATTTTATCACACGGTAGCCTGTTTTATAACAACGCATAGTTCGTACTTGGGGGAGTGAAAAGAACATCCCGGGTCGAGGTTTGGCGGTGATTTTTCGTAAGAAATGCGGTGAAATACGGTGAAGAAAAAAATTTTCACCGCGTACTTCTTACATCTTTTTGCGGTGAATGCGGTGAATCGCGGTGAATTATTTATTTTCACCGCGTTCTCAGTACTCTTACAAAAAAGAATCGACCACACACGGATTCGAAACTCTGACCTCCTGCATGCCTTCTACAGCTTAATCCACTGCGCTAACTGTCACTTACATCTTTGAAATTTCTTGCGAATTTAAATCAGATGGAATAAACTTTGGAAATCAAATGCCGCGAATTTTTGTAAGAAATGCGGTGAAATTTGCAAGAATTTTTGTAAGAAATTCGGTGAAATGTGGTGAATTAATTTTTGTCACCGCATTCACCGCTTTTACCGCATTTCTTTATTAATTTGCTTTTTCCGCATTTCCACATTAATTTGCCACAAAAGTCGATGCGGTGAATTTTTGTAAGAAATGCGGTGAAATATTTATTTTCACCGCATTCACCGCAATCACCTTATTTCTTACACAAATTCACCGCATTCACCGCATTTCTTACAAAAATTTACCCCAAAACCTCGACCCGGGATTGGTAATTTCCTCTAATACACATAACAAAAACATGAAAATTGTAAAAAACAATACAGTTTATAAGGAGATTTATAAAAGTAAAAAAATCATAGAAAAGGATTTTATAAAAAAAAAATTGGTGACCTTGTGTTAGTAAAAGCAAGCTGAAAACTTTATATGCACAATGTTATATGTACAGCGGGAAAATTTAAAATGTAATTAAAGCGAAGAAGCCCTCAAAGACTTCCAATTATTTTTAGTCCTATAAAAATTCATTCAAATTATTTATTAAAATTTCTGATCGAAATGCTAATTTCCCGAAACTTTGTGAGCTATAAAAGAGCTAATTAAATAAATTTTTGAGCTAATTAAATAGATTAAATAACACTCATTTTGAAAATTAAATTATTTGAAAAATTGTTCTTCTGAGTGAAAATTTCACAGAATTACATGCAAGATTTTAATCAATCGAGGTAGCTTTGTACTGTGATATGATCATCAATTAAAACTGTAACCAGTCTAGTATTTTAATTTCTCGAGCATAAATTTTCAACGAGCTTTGTTTCTGTCATGATGAATTCAAAACGAAACACATTTGGGACTTTTATTGTTGACAGGTACCGCTTGGTCTCTCAGAGACTGCCGACGTTGCGCATTTTTGCGTTGAGTTGCCAACTGTCGTCGTGCAACTGTAACAAGGATCTTGCCGACACCCTGTTCGACGTTTCTGCATCAATCATGGAGGCGACTGGCGCCATCCTGGCAATGACTCAGAACCCTGAGTTGGAACTGGCCGCGGAGGCTTTGGAATTAGCTGCCGGGATGGTCGAGGCGGTGAATGCCCTTTTTCAGTGGATTGCGAATTCGGTAGAAGGCGATGACGATGTCTATCTGCAACATACAATCGAGAACCAACAAGCGCACGACCACGTCGCAATTTGCCCTCCTGACGGGGGTTACATGGAAATGAACGACGGGGTCAAAATTCATTTCATGACTCGATTCAAACAGTACATACGGGTTCCAATGGATATGGGGAAAGTTTCGATCGAGGCACGCGAGTATGATCCACATAAACATGACGCAAGTTTGGGAGCAATGACTGTTTCTATCGAGGACTACAAAAAGTATGTGAACAAGGGAAGTGTGTGTCGGCCCCTGAACACCTATTATGACAATCGAAATGGGGAGGGGTCAATTTACCATATATGCTACGGGTTCGCCCTTGAAGACTGGACCTTACCACCCAATCAGCAATGAAGCAATTAGTAGTGGTAGTATTTGTAGCAAGAGACTCAATTCCTTGTTAGGGGAGAACATAAAAGCGTACAAAGAATGCTAAAACAACTTTTACAGATCAAAAGGTGATTAAATTAAGACTAAGTTCTGCAAAAGGTGCAACAGCATTTTATATAAAAAGAACATGAGTTTTCCAGGTCAAAGTACTCAATTCGAGTGCGTAAAAACTGGTCAATTGCATACGTAAACTGACGTTTAGACATGTCAAAGTCGATAATCTTCATTCGCATTGCAATGATCAACTCGAATTTTATACTTCAACAATTAATCTACCGGATGGTATCGAGAGCCCTGATGTAAAACGTATTGCCCAGAAATGCAAGTTGATCAAATTAATGTTAGCCTATAGTTCAAAGCTGAACAGAATAGTAACCAAGAACATAGTACCCTAAATATTGCAGAACTTTATACTTCAACAATACACCTCAAAACGCAACCTTTGATTCTGTTGTGGACAACAGTGACAATTTCTACAATTGGATTAAAATTGATTTTCCGAATAATGTTAATATTTACTAATGACATCTAATTTAATATCCAAATTTTCTCAGGAAAAATTGGCCTTCTTGTTCCACAATTCGCAATTAGTACTACGAGTGCGCATTATGCAATTAGTTACAAATTGGTTTCGTGGATTTCTGTTTAATTGCTAACAGTTATCGTGGAAAACTTTGACAAATTCGAGCATTTTTTCTTGAATAGGAGTATTTATGCAGCGTAATTGAGTATATATAGCAGAGAAGGTTTTTCTTTTAGTGAAATTGGAATTTGGTGTGAAATTGGAATGCTCATCATACACAATTCTTAGTAGTCAGACTAGGTTATATATGATTCTTAGTAATCATACTAGGCCCGACATGATTTGTATGAACTCGTGGCATTCATGCAAGGATCATATATGATTTCCTAGAAAAAAATTCTTACAAAAATTTTCAACGCCAAAAGTGTTTAATTTTCTTCTTTTATTGAATTTGAAAAAAATTCTTGGAAAACATACAAGGTCATATATGGCACATATATGGCACATAAAACATTGGCTAGTGCCGCAAATTCTCAAATACTATAGTCAGAGGAAATACTAAATTATTCTACTGCATTTGCAATCAACATTTGATTTTTTTGTGTGCGCTAAAAGCATATCTTTGCAATTTGAACATATTCAAAAAGCGAATTTGAGGTTATATGCAAACATTTTCAAAAATGTTTTCTATAAATGAGCATTTAGAGGTATTAACTGGTTTCAGAGTTTATCAGAACATTAGTTATTTATTTGGATTTACTCGTTTATTTTGTGCCCATATATGCATATCAAATTGGACGCTAGGGTTTTTAGCGGAACACAATGTGAAGCCGGAGAATCATATAGGAAATCACATATTTATGAAAAATAGATGTATGATTCTTGGTAGTCACACTGGGTTCATATATGATTTCTTCTTGGTAATCAGACAAAGATCATGTATGATTTCTTAGCATTCACGCAAGGATCGTACTAGGAAATACGTTACGATTTGTATGACATCATATATGATCATTGCATTACAACTAAGAAGTGGTGACCCGGGTAATTATCTTACCAATCGTATTTATAATACTTGAAACTGCTTGCAAATATGATCCGTGGCAAAACAGTCTCAAATAAAACAGTCCGAGAATAGTCTAATAAAAGCAGACAAAATAGTTCCTGACAAAACATTCCCGAATAGATATCGGTACAATTGTAAATATAATCTACAAACAATTATCAAACATTTTATATGAGTTGAGCTTCTGAATGCATTTTTTAAAATTGATTTGAATTAGGATTAAACCAAATTAAGGTAGGTCAAAAAGTTTGAGATGCAAAACTAAGAAAGTTTAAGTGTGGTTATTTTTTATTTGTTTTTGGACAAAACAGATGAAGGATAGAACTCAAATACTTTAATCCATTTTAATTAACTAGAATGCTTATTTTATTTCTCCTAGAAGCAGTTAGCATGAATATATATTTTTAAAGATTTAAGTCGAAAATTAAATAGATCTTGCAAGAATCTTTCAATTAAATAGATCTTGCAAGAATCTTTCAATTAAATATATTTAAAAAAAACAAAAAATCGGACTTTAGATGAGTCTCTGATCGGACCGGCTGCTTTATTGTTGCCTCTTGGCAGAGCCAACATCCCTCAATAAAAAAACAAAAAATTAAAAAAATAATGCACTCGAAATCAGACCTTCCAGACCGAATTGACCTCTGATCAGACCGAACCCAGACCATGGTCCAGACTAAAAAGACTATGATCAGACCTTCTACACCGAATTGACCTCTGATCAGACAGAACCCAGACCATGGTCCAGACTAAAAAGACTATGATCAGACCGTCCAGACCGAATTGACCTCTGATCAGACCAAAATCAGACCATGGTCCAGACTATTGTGCGCTCGAACCGCTTTCCAGACCCTGTAATTTCGGTCTGGGAACACAGGGGTGTGCGCTCGATTGGGTATGATCATAGCTCAGTTTGGGTCTGGACCAAAACCTGGGTAGATCTTGCAAGAAACTTTGCATCTTGAGATCTCGATTCGGAAAATGAGCTGCCGTCAGCAATTCTACCTACACAACATTAGGGCTGAGTTCAGAAACTAGACCTCTCTCAATTGTTCACTTTTGCAATTTTAAATTTTTTATTTATCAGAATCAAATTACAAGCCTGTAACCATATCTATTTGACTAATCATTGTTTTAATCAATAGTTGTCGGAATGTAAATTATGCGCCTATTAGAAAAAATAGAAAAAATAAACAAAAGACATTATTCAGTTTCCCCTCAAGTCAATTTATAATAGTCATAACAGTAACTTTTTGTTGTCAAATAATAGCAGAGAGTGGTGTATATAACCCCATGTGAAAACTAACTCGAAATTGAGGAAGCAGTTTTGCTTTCCTACTGATTTTTCATCACATTCATACTCCAATATTAGCCGAGCGGAACAAGAAGACCTTTCTGCAAATACTTAACCGGCTTGCAATTTTTTCATCGTTTTCTTCTTTCGTTCATGATATTATTCAAAAATGACGTCATCTCTTCAACCAACCACTTCATCATTTTCATCATCACTTGAGACATCTACTTCGACTAGTTCATTTTGGTGGAATTATGACATCAGTTGGTTCCTATCTTCTCCTGTCCAAATTTTCCCTGAAATATTCTCATTTAGTTTCCTGCAAACCCGGGTCGAGGGTCACCGTCATTCAACGCAAAAAATATGCAAGATAAGCGATGAATGCGGAAAACTTTGTAAGATAAGCGGTAATGCGGTGAAATTACATTAATCAGGAGTTAAATGCGGCGAAAAAATAATTTATTGCCTGGTGGCGGTAAAATTACAAGTTAGAAGTTAGTAGCAGGTGAAATTAAGCGCGTTGAGAATTTCTTCGGATTCAAACATAAGAAATCGTCGGTTTTCGTCGGTTTTTACTTCGCCAAAACCGATCAAAGCCATAAAGTTTTTTTGTCGTTTTGAGCGGTTTTCGTCGGTATATAAACGTAAGAATCGTCGGTTTTTGCTCTTCTAAAAATGTTACAAAATGGACAGCCCTTGTCTGGACTCGAACCTACTACCCATAGTCTACTAGCCACCTTCTGCACCATCTCTCACTTAGTTTTACCATACTTCTATTGTATTTAAATCAATTTGACACTGACGATGCCGACAAAAAGCGACAATGATCGACACATCAAATACCAACAATATTGAAAAAAATGACCATAATCAACAGTTCCTACATTAAAAACCGACAAAAGCGACAAAAATTGGCAAAAAACAACAATTCTTGCGTCGATTTAGTCACATTTTCTCAACACGGGTAGACGTTAGTGAGAAGTGGAGCAGTGGAAGAACCAGGTCTGACATGCAGGGGATGGGAGGTTCGAACCCATGCAAGGCCGGTAATTTGTAGTAAGAGGTGAAATTGCAAATTTTAGCGGTGAAATGTGGCGAATTTCTGTATGTTCACCGCTTACATAATTTCCCCGCATTTCACCGCAAAATTTTGTACGAAATTTGCGGTAAAAAAACAGCATTTCACCGCTTATCTTACATGTTTTTCCGATTTCTCCTCGACCCAGGAAGCCAGTCTGACACTAGGGTTCTTTTTCCAGCCCAAGGGTTCCTCCTCATCCCCCTCCCTCCCCCCCCCCCCCAGTTCATAGATGCGTTTTTTTTGCTACCCAAGGGCACGCACAGTCAATATTAATACTTTGTAATTATTTATGTAGAAGAATTTTAAAACGCGCGCAGGGGTTACTCGATAAAATTTCGACTTTAAACGTACTAAATTGTCGGTATAATCTGCTTCATACGCAAAAAGTATCCTGTTTCAGACCACAAGAGATCGTAAGAAAAAAAATCTTATATACTTGTTTTTTTACTGATCATATCGAACGTCCGTAAACGTTAATTTACGGACGTTCGATATGATCACGAACTGAATCCCATCAATTTTCAACACTTCCGTCATATTTTCAACTCTGAAAGCAAAATAAAATTTAATTTGCTCGACTAGTTTTGTCAATACGCTATGAAAGAAATTTTTAAAATTTTCAATTTTTTGTTTTTCTCCAAGAGAAACAATTCGCCAAGAAATATGTCAGATATTCCTGCAAATTATTGCTAATATAATAACTGATTACATAGTAATATATGTGTGTGTGCGTGTGTGTGCTAGCTTCGTTGGTAGAGGGGATAGATTACTAACCATATGTTTAATGTTTTTTAACTCATATCGACCTCATATTTTAAGTGCATATTAAGCTAAAATGTGTTAGATGTGTTATTAAGCTAAAAATGTGTAAGCTAATTGTACTAACGTGTGTTAGATCTGCTCTGGGAGCTTGCTAAGCAGATCCGCAAAAACGGTTTTGCTTCTTAATGATAAGAATGTAGAAAACTACTATATTCTAATTAGAAAAATAGCGCCGTTAGTAGAGGTATAAATTACTGGCTCCGAGTAATGAAGTTTCCTCGAATATGCGAAGCAAGATCGCAGATTAGAACTAACACAGATTAATTATTCTTTTGCTTAATATAGTAGTTTTCAGATTAGTAATTTTTAGCTAAAATTTAAACTCAATAAGTGTACAAAATGCACAATTTATTTTTGATATGCTGAGAACTTGTGTTTGAAAATTGATTTATTTTGCAATCATTTCAACAATTGAGTGTTTTGTAGCCGCGCAGCAATATCAGGGCTGATCTTCATCTCACCATAGATCCTTACGGTTGAAACTTTTTAGATCTTAATGGTGCGCTGACTTTTTAAAAAAAATGTCTGCTTTTTGTTTTTTTTATCTAAATTACTGAAATAAAACTCAAACCAGAGCTCAATTATTTAAAGATACCAAAAATGAGGCCCAAGGAACAAATATTAAGGTTTCAGAGTTAAGTTCATAGTTTTTATGGCCGACTCATTGTTTTCGTAATATTTTTTGGTTTAATTATGTTTTGCTTTCAATTGTAGTCCAATATTTTTCTTGTAGTCCAATGACTTAGTCTCCTCAATCAAAGATACAATTGGTTTTTATGAGAGACATTATTGAAACTAGAAAAGGTTTTCAGTTGTTATCTTAAGTCTCTTATGACTTTATGTTAATTTGTTTTATGAACTCTTCCACTATTTTATCTTATTTCTCTCAAGTTCAGGCGTAGTGTCATAAAAAACACGCAGAAACTCATCTTCTTTGAATTATAATTTTTTGCCTATAACATTTTTTCGTTCAATTAACTAAGAGTTTTTTGGTTTTGATACTACGATTTTTCCTTTTGTTTTGTATTTTGAGAAAAAAAGAAAATTTTAAAAATTCACTTTGTTTGCTCGTCAAATTATCAGGTTATGACAGATCCAAATGAAGGAATGAAAATTGAAAAAACAGCACCAATTTGGCGTATGTGAAAATTCTGATCGTTTTTGTTGAGAAACTTCTGCTTTTGGGTTGAGACACAGTTCTCGCGCAAAACTTAGTGGATTTTTAACAAAATATTTTAGTCTACGTTTGTCTGTTTTTGTTGTTGTACGTTGTATATTGGCTATTCTTTTCAGCTGTCTCCTTTTTGCTTTTAATTTGGTAACCATGTAACTCAGTCTCACCAAAAAGAAATTCTCAACTAATTTTGTTAATTCCGTCTTCATTTTGTTGGTTGGTTATATGTTTCGAACCATTGTTTCAACCATTTAATTTCATAAAAAAGCTTTCGAGAATTCTATATTGTTCAGTTTTTGGGTCTTTTTCTGGTTTCTACGAGGTTGTCGTTTCATATGAAAGACCGGTTGATGTTCACATAATGAGAAGTAGGGGTTTATTTAAAACTTTTGAAAGTATTTGCTTTCAAAAACATTTGGGTTTTTGAGAGTCGCCATATTTCAAATAGCTTTTTGGTCGATTTGTAGCTTAGTTTCTGTAAAGGCAAGTCAATACCCGTGTCTAGTAAGCTATTAATCAATCCCCATAACTTATTTTGTTTAAACCATTTCTTCCTCGATTTTGTTACTACTGTCACTACAACATTTCAAAAACTGTTTTAGACTTTTATATAGTTGGACTTTTTATATGATTTTTGTTTCATTTTATATTATAACATCAACGATAGGTGCCATTGGCTGAAATGATGCTCAATTTTGATGCTTTTAGTGACAGATTTATGGTTTTAACGGCTTCACTGCCGTTTTTGCGCAAAGTTTAAACGAACTGTTTTTTTTTGCTGAAATTTGTTCGTCTTTTTGTTGTCTTATGACATACGCTATATAATGACAGGTCTCAGTTGCATCCAATCTGGCACAATTTTCCCACATTATTGCTCTTTTGTCGAAGTGTTACCCAGTCGCATTGAGGACAGGTCCAATATCATTTTCTCATGATGTATGGCTTATTTTGTTTTGTTCAGGTTTTATCTGATGCGAATTTTTTGTTGTTGTAATTTATTAATATAGACATCTAGATTTGGTCTTAATTAATGTTTGCTAATTATTTTTTATTATTGTCTATTCTAGTAGTCCTATTAACAACAAATTCAATCGGTCCTCTAGCGTGGCATTATTATATTCCATTTGTAGTTTACATGAGGAGAAATAAAACCATATTTGGACGATACAGTGCAGAAGAAAATTTAAATTTTGATCTTTTCAATCCAATTTTTTCATTGCAGCAGTTATTAGACAGAAGGGTAACCGAGATTGAGAAGCTCAGACCTGCTGAAGATAGCGCAGAAGAGTCATTTTGCAAAATCATCTCTTCGTAATGTTCCGATATTAACGGTATTGAGGTAATTTAGTTGAATGACTCTTGAAACAGGAACTATCTATGATATGAAATGAGCAATTAAACTTTAATTTTCAGTACCTGTTAGCAGGCGACACAAATTTTCAGTTTCTTTACTTTTTCATTTGAGTAATTTTAGATCCAAATGCTGCAGCAAATATGATTTTTTACTACTCTATGCATATGCTACGTGTAACATTAATACTGATAATTAGGAACGACCTGAAAATTGATGCGTGCTATGGTTTGTACACATTGCCTCTTTCTTTTTTAATTCTTCAAAGGGAAAAAAATTTTGATGACAAGTTTTGACCAAATGTTTTTGTCTTTATTTGGTAAAGAGATTCTTTCTCTTTAGAACTGCCTTGTCGGCCGGAACTAAATACACGTGGTGTGACGTTATGACATCCTCAGTTGACAAAAAAACTGTAAGACGGACCTAATTTTTCTCAAATTTTGCCAGTCTTAAATTGATATTAAAGTTACTTTAGACGGCAAACTCCAATCCCTAAGAATTCCGTGATTTTCGATACGGAAATCTTAAGAATTCCGTGATTTTCAACGCGGAAATCCTAAATTAGGAGTTCCGCGGTTTTCAGCGCGGAAATCTCAAGAGCTCCGTAATTTTTAAAGGGAAATTTGTAAGAATTACGCTATTTAGATAACCGGTCACCCTAAACCCCCCCCCCCCCCCCCACAAACATAATTTTTCAGACGAAAAAAAATCGATTCTGAAAATTTTTAGTCGAATTGTCGAAAATTTGTAAAAAGTGATCTAGTCGGTTCGTATATTAAATAATAACATCTGATAGTGAGAAAATAGAGAAAAAATTATGCTAAATTGTCCAATTTTGAAAATTTTTGGTCAATTTTGATGGACTTCTAAAAACTTCAGAAAATTAATCCCAAATATTGATAAACCATATTTTCGAGCTTAAAACCATCCAGTTTACTGGATTACCGTTCCGTAATCAAGAATTTGCAAAAAATAGACCAAAATTTGAAAAAATTGGACAGAAGCATAAAATTCTGACAAATTTGTCATAATTATGATTTTTCATCTAGAAGGTTCGTTAATTGAGTGAAACTTATTACACAGAAAAAGTTGTGAAAATTTTCACAACCTCCGGCCTACAAAAAAATCATCGAATTCCCATAATTTTTCTCGTCGCTCGTTTATATACCGTTTTTCGTCCGCGTTCTTTTCGTTCTTTATCTTTCCAATTCTCCGTGTTCCGTTTTTTTTCCAATAACGTCGCTCTCCCAAAACTTCGCTTTTCGTTTTCTTCACTACTTCTCCGGATTCGATGTATTATGTCATATGTGATCTAGTATGTGTGTTTTCGTTGCAGTATGTTGATTAAGCTAGTATGCTGGTTAGTTGCTTTGGTCTTGTTGCTTTCTAGGGTGTGACTTAAGTTTGTTCTAGAGTTACGGCTAGTTGGTTCCTGGGCTTTTCCAACTTACTAATTTACTAGCACCCCTGTTGTAATATAGTGATCTTTGCTGCTGTATGTTTGCGTGTAATTGTATAATGTTAGTTGGTTTAGGGCTTTTGCCTTCTAGGGTGTGACTTAAGTTTATTCTCGAATTACGGCTAGATTGTTTCTTCGCTTTTCCAGCTTTCATAGACTACAAAAGCGCTGCATATTAATTAATATTTGCTGTAGTTTGTTTATTATTGTTGGTATGCTGATCGGTTGTTTAGGTTTGATTATTGCTAGGGTGTGACTTAAGTTTGTTCTGGAGTTACGGCTAGTAATTTTCTTGCTCTTTTCATCCTTTTAGTATACTACTATTTGCCGCAATTTAGTTTGTTATTTTCATATGTTAAGCCTCATAATGGCTTGTGCTAGTTTGTCTCTTGCAGTAGCATCTCTCCTTCTACCTAGGGTGTGACTTAAGTTTGTTCGGGAGTTACGGCTAGTTTGTTTGGTTGAGTTTGTTGCTGTGGTCTGCTAGCATAGTGGTTCTCGACCTCCCCGCTCGCTGCGTAATCGTCTCCCGCCCGTTCCGACCCGCCTTTCCGTTTCGTTGCGCGCTACTCGCTCAACGCCTCCGTTCAGCCCGTCTCGTTTCTTCGTGCGTCGCTCGTTTAGCGTTTCCGTCCCGTCCGTTGCGTCGCCCGTTTACTTTCCGCGTTTTCGCCAGTTCCGTTCCGTTCCCTGTTGCGTTGCGCGCCGTTCGCCCGTTCTTCCCGCGCCGTCCGCCTCGTTCCCCGTTTCGTCGTGCTTCGTCCACTCAGTCCTCTTTCCCCGGTTGCATGTGTCCCTGTTTAGTCTCACGTTGCTTTCAAGCACGTTAGACGCACTCTATAGTTTCTTACTCACTTTCGCCGAGTAATTCATTACTCGGTAATTTCTTTTCTGCTCTTCGACGTCTTGATTATCAAGTCGTCGTCATTTGGGTTCGGTATAACCCTCATTCCACGTGTTTGGCTGAAAGTACTCTTCATTGATAAATTAGCCATTTCAATATCATGGCCGAACAGCAAGAAAAATTGAAAAAAACTCTTTAATGCAAGATCTAATCTAGAATCTGAGTTATGTAACATCCATAAGGACATCACAGATGCCACAGATCGTCAAGACAGGAGGGTTAAAGTTGAACGCTTGGTTTCTAAGTTGAAGGATGTTTTCAGTAAACTAGTGCAGAAGAATGAAGAACTGTTTGACTTAGCCAGTAAAGCGGAGGACCCAGATTCAATTTACCCTGTCCTTGAGCAATGGTTGGATGATGTAACCAAGAACAATGATAAATTCTTGCTTGCGGCTAGAAGCTATATTGACTCAGTTGCTGACCGAGACACCGTATGTGAGGGCGTTAATCCTCAAGGGCAATCTAAGAGAAGTTCACGCCGGACAACATCATCAATGTATAGCCAGCGTAAACATGAATTTCTAATGGCAAAACTAAAACGCGAAGAGGCCGAGAAACAAGAACAAGCTGCCATGCGCCTCTCTAAGCAAAAACACGAAATTGCCATGAGAAAAAAGTAGCTTGAAATACAAATTGAACAGATGGCACTTCAAGAATTGGAGGAAGGCCACCGCCAGCGTGTTGCAGCAGCTAAATTAGATGAGGCTGATTTAATGGATAATCATTCATTGTTTAGTCACCACTCAAGTGAACTGAATTTGTTTAAAGATAGGGGATCAGATAGAAGTCAGGGACTTGTTCAGGATTGGGTAAATTCGTTTCCAGCAGGTAATTCAAGTGAGTTAAACTATTCTCGTCCTGGTTCAGCAACCGCCGACCCTCCTGTTAAAGATACTTCCCCTAGTAATCCTCCAGAAAACCCAAGTAATGTTGCCGATAACTTACATCATCTTGAAATGCTTTCTCAGTACACACGGTCAGGAGTTGCAATTTCTGTTGCTCAGCAAGAAGCGTTGTATCGGGAATACCTCCAGGTTCAACTGCAGCAACCACTCACTGATCAAAGAGTCGAGCAGGCACATAGTCCCTCAGGCAGTGGTAAAGTGAACCAAGTGTACCAAGTACCAGTCGACATCCAAAATGTCGCACTCCCATCACCTCAACCACCTATGCAACCTCCCCGGCCACCAACACCCGTTATGGCACCAACGAACTCCATTTTCGTACCTGATTTTTCAAAAAACCCACAGGTAAATCAGTTCTTGGGTCCGAAGAGCTCCAGTGTGCCTTGTCAATTACATATGTCGATGCCTCATGTTCCGCAACATTAGAATCCACCTCAAAGTAATATTCCACATCAAACACAAGTCCCTATTGTCCAGCCCTCGCATAATGTACCTCCACTTCTAAGCCCACTCGTGAACCCGCCTCCTGTATTCCCGCCTCAACAATTATATAATCCTCAGCCTCCCGTGGTTCCGTCGCCCATTCCAGCGAGCGCAACAACATACCTACCCGTCCCCAACATTCCACAACAAAACATTGTCCATTCACCTCAAGCCTGCCTGTTACCATGCCCTACCGCACCCAAACTTCCCCTTAACCGTAACCCCGATTTAAATTTGTGGCGTTTCCCTCAGAATATTCTCCCAAACGTGGACCAGGCGAAAAATAATGCAACCGTCTATAACAACGTTCAATCTAACCTACCCCTAAGCACAGCTAACCCCACCATCAGCCATCCCATCTTGCAAATGAGTGCACAACATAATCCAAAAAGCAACTACGCAGCTAACTGTAGCATCCCTGTTAACCCCTTTAGTACAACTACTAACATCGCGCCACCTTTCGTCACGCCGGTTATACATCCAACATACGGGCATACTGCTCCGATACCATTGTGTTGGGGTGGCCCACCGCATCCCACGCCTCCAGCGCCAGCATCTGAAAATGCAAGCTTGATTAAGGCATTCACTGACGCCTTAACTAGCAAGAGGAATGACCCACTACCCGAATGGAAGTTGTCACAATACAGTGGGGATCCTCTACAGTGGCACGAATGGTATGGTCAGTTTAAAAGCGCAATCGACTCTCAGTCCTTAACTGATGATGTAAAATTGACATACCTTAAGACCCTCGTAACAGGTAAAACTAAAACAGCTATAGCTGAGTTCGCCTACTGCGGCGCAATGTACAAAGACGCACTGAGGACCTTAGAACGTAAATTTGGCCAACCACAGGCGGTTGTAAGTGCACATTTGGACAAACTCAACAGCTTTCCACCATTGAAGATGCACAATAGCGATAACATCATTAACTACTCGGGGTGCATTTCAAGTCTCGTCGGGGTATTTAAACAAACCGCTGTCATATGATTCGGATTTAAAGAGTGCTGCGCTTCTCAACACTGCCGTACAGAAGCTACCACCCAATATGAAGGAGTCATGGTCACTCTTCACGGTCAAAAAGCATTGGGTGAAACCTACTCTTCTTGATTTCAACGATTGGTTAAAAGAGAAGGCCGAAGCGCACGATTTAATGAAGAATACCTCAACTAAAGCAAGGACTGAGGATACCAACAACTCAGTAACAAGATCAAAAGTTGCTTCAAAGGCATTTGCTGCAAATACGCAACAGAAGAGTAACCCTAAGCCGCAACAGAGATCTCCGTCAACATCAATCTTTAGTTGCATTGTATGCAAAGGCAGCCACCGGTTGTGGGAATGCCGTGTCTTTAAGGAAAAGAACCCCACGCAGAGAGCCAAGGTCGTGGCTGAGGCGAAGCTCTGTTTCTCTTGTTTGCGTGATAAACACATGTTTAGGCAATGCCCAAGTCCCCGTAAGTGTAGGAAAGATGGTTGCAACAGCTCCCATAACACCTTACTTCATGGAGCTGAAAGGGTTTTTCCAGCTAAACCCTCAACAAACAACAACATCGATACTTCGAAGTCGAACGCAGGTACAAGTAGGCCATCTACTGGTCAACAGCAACCAAGCAAAATAACCACTTTGTCTTCCGTGACGGATGTCAAAGGCCTCCTTCAGGTCACGGAGCTGAAAGTTACTAATTCTTCTGGTACTAGTACTACAAGGTTGGTTTTATGCGATACCGCTTGCAGTAACTCTTGGGTGTCCGATAGTCTCGCAGCTAGAGTCGGTTTGCAGGGTACCGCATTAAAACTGACCGTCAAGGGTATAAACACGGAAGAACTCATAGACACAAAGGTGGTTCAATTGACTGTGACACCTCACAAAGATCAAGACTTCGAAGCATTTGCTGTACGTCCCTACGTGAGGGAAACATTAAACGTAGGTTCCGACATAATTGACGTGAAGTCCATGCAAGAAACGTACCCACATTTGGCAGTTCTAGATCCAGTAAGATATAGCTAAGGAGAAATTGAGATGATACTTGGACAGGATGTCTACCATGCCATCCGCCCGTTAGAGTATTTTTCAGCCGACGAAAAGTGCTCACCATTCGCTGTCCGCTTGCCCATAGGTTGGGTTTTAAGTGGCCCACTCCCGTCAAGCTCAAGTTTAGTCTCCACGTGTTTCAAAGCCAATATTGAACAGGATTTTGAATTAGCTTGTCAGGTTAAATCTTGGTATGATATGGAATCGTACGGCGCGTTCAAGCAAGTTGACACAAGATCCGCAGCGGATGCTCGCGCGCAGGAAATACTTGAAACAACAACTTTCCATAACGGCCAAAGATACGATGTCGGTATGTTATGGGCTGATGACAACATCCAGCTCCCGAATAACTACTTTTCGTCACTGGTACAGCTCAAGTCTCTCGAAAAGCGGCTCTCGAGAGATACATCATTGAAAGAAACTTATGCTAATACCATCCGTGAAGACTTGGAAAAAGGTTACTTGAAAACAGTCCCTGATGCTCACAAGGTAGAGCAGCGGTCGTTTAGAGAGTGGTACCTACCACATCATCCCGTGATCAATCCGAACAAACCGGGGAAAGTGTGTAGGGTATTAAATGGTGCAGCAAAGTTCCACGGTACTTCTTTGAATAAATCTTTGCTCACTGGCCCCGACCTGCTCCAAAACCTAATCCATGTACTACTTAGATTCCGTCAACATCAATTTGCCGTGTCCGCAGATATCGAGGGTATGTTCCTCCAAGTGGGTGTCCCTGATTGGGACCAGCCATCACTGCGTTTTTTGTGGCGGGAGGACCCCACAACAGATGTTGTAGTGTATCAATACACGCGCCATATATTCGGGGCTAAAGACTCGCCCACATGCGCTAACTATGCACTGCAACGCACGGCTCGAGACAATGTTATTCAGTACCCGGAAGCAACCAAAGCCGTCCTAGAAAACTTCTACATGGACGATTACTTGGATTCGGTGGAGTCACCTGAGAGGGCTCTCAAAAGATTGAAGGTTGGTGCAACTTCTCCATTTAGGTGGGTTCAAGCTTACTAAGTTCGTAAGCAATGTACCAAATCTGGCTGATCGAATTGATGGGTCACCTCAGTCCACCGAACCAAAAGTAATTGCCTCATCTAAGGAGGAATCTTCGCACGTGCTTGGGTTGAAATGGGATCACAACAATGATACTCTAGTTGTGAGTCGGGGTACCTCCAGTACAGTAACTAAGTCTTTAACACAACGCTTGGTATTGAGCCTAGTGTCTAAGGTATTCGATCCCATCGGCCTAGTGGCACCATTTACCGTTGGTGCCCGATTGTTACTAAAGGACAACTGGCGCGTCAGCGGACAGCACTGGGACGAAGAATTACCAAAGGACACTGCTGAAAGGTTCCTCGAGGAGTGTAGAACTACCCATGCTTGCAGCAATCACTATACCAAGGAGCTACTTTTCCGGAAACTTTGAACACCTGGAACTACACATGTTTGGCGATAGTTCACAAGAAGTTTTCAGTGCCGTTGCATTTCTCCGAGCTCGAGTAACTACTTCGAGTGGGCCCCAAACTGAGCTTGCGTTTGTCCTGGGTAAAGCTCGCGTAGCACCTATGAAGGTCACGAGTGTTCCAAAGCTGGAATTACAGG
Organism: Convolutriloba macropyga; assembly: GCF_964194025.1. Taxonomy (NCBI): domain Eukaryota; kingdom Metazoa; phylum Xenacoelomorpha; order Acoela; family Convolutidae; genus Convolutriloba; species Convolutriloba macropyga. The sequence continues at coordinate 3,156,886 of NC_134481.1, forward strand.
CAGCGCTACTGGCCGCTCGATTGAAACAAGATATCTGTCGAGCTCTCACAGTAAAAGTCAACAGGGTTTTCATGTGGACCGACAGCACTACTGTCTTGCAATGGCTTAACTCTGCAACCAAGCACCCAATATTTATTGCAAACCGTGTTTGCGAAATCTTAGAACACACTAGCGTTGACGAATGGAACCACGTTGCCTCAAGCGATAATCCGGCAGACGCCGGCACTCGTGGTATGTCCGTTGAGGTTTTGCAATCAAGTAGCTGGGTGAGAGGTCCAGATTTCTTAAGAACTAAGCAATTCACGTTCGAACCAAGCACTGAAGTAGTTAATAACATCAAACTTGGTATAGTAACTAAGGAAACTGACGAAACCAATACATCATTGGCCGCATCCGTAACCAAGTCAACTAAGGAACCGCCCCCGCAACTAATTCCCTTCGATAAGTACAGTTCTTATCAGAAGTTGCTACGGATAACAGCGTACGCACTCCGCTTGTTACCTTCTCACGAATGTTACCGTAACGTCGATGGTAGCATCATAGACCCCACGGAGCTTGACGAAGCCGAGCGTCATCTCCAGTATCTTGTGCAAGGGGAGTCATTTAATGCAGAGAGAAAAGATCTTCTCGAAAACAAACCCGTTAAACGGAGTAGCCGTATTGCCCCGTTTTTTCCCTTTATTGGGCCGAACCGTCTAATCCGATCGGCAGGCCGCATCAAGCGGTTGGTCGAAGTTGACTTTGATGTAAAACATCCTATCGTTCTGGATGCACGCCATGCATTTGTAAAGTTGTTCCTCAGGCACACCCACGTTAAACATCATCATCAGGGTATTGATTACCTGCGGGCAAAAGTACAAGAACGTTATACCATCCTTAAATTACGCTCCTCACTACGTTCCATTAAATCTAACTGCCGTACGTGCAGGATGTTCCGCGCTGCCACTATTCAACCCATCATGGCTGACCTCCCAGTAGAAAGACTCGCATACCAGTCTCCTCCCTTCACGAACACCGGGGTCGACTACTTCCGCCCGTTTTACGTTACTGTACGTAGGACTACCGAGAAGAGGTGGGGTTTCCTCTTCACATGCTTAACTACTCGTGCCGTTCATGTTGAAATCGTTCCGTCCATGGACACCAGTTCGTGTGTAATGGGAGTGGAGCGGTTCGTCTCCCGTCGCGGTACACCAGCAATTATTTGGTCAGACAATGGCACTAACTTTGTTGGCGCGGAAAAAGAACTACGCGAGAACATCGAAAGTGGAACACAATCAACATGGCTGTGCAACTTGCCCACAAAGGCATCAAGTGGAGGTTCAACCCGCCCAGTGCGCCACACCAGGGTGGCATCTGGGAGAGGCTGGTACGTAGTTTCAAGCGCGTACTTTACACAATCCTTGGAACACGTCGCCTCACAGATGAGGTTTTAAATACCACTTTTTGTCTGGTCGAACATGCACTTAATTCACGTCCGCTAACGCCCGTAAGCGCCGACCCGTCCGACCTAGGCGCATTAACACTTTCTCCTCGGTAACCAAGCACGTAGTCTTCCTTCCATCATAGGCGTAGATGAGTTTGATCACCGTAAACGTTACGCCCGCGCGCAGTCCTACGCTAACGCTATTTGGTCTCGTTGGATCAAAGAATATGTACCGGCGCTGAACCGACGTTCCAAGTGGCAGACGCCTGCCGAGCATCACCTTAAGACCGGTGATTTGGTTTGGGTAGTTGAAGAGACCAACCCAAGGGGTTACTACCCCACTGCTCGGATCATTGAACTTCGTTACGGTTCCGACAGCGTCGCACGCTCCGCCGTATTGCGCACGTCCTCCGGATCGCTCGTTCGCCCGCTTGTAAAATTAGTACCAATTCTCCCAGCATCTTCTTCTGGGCCGGAGGATGTTAGTAACTAAATAAATCTGAGCGAAAAATATACCAAAATGCGTCATTTTTCTTAGCCAATCAGAATCGAGTATTTAAATTACGCATAGAATTGCGTCTAATATACACAACAAGTTCCGGAAAAGTTCGTATAACCTAATTTTAAGTAAATAATACCATGATATGTATCGAATAAGGCGGTTTTAGGCTTATTATTTTTAGGTTTTCTAGACGATTGTTGATCGATTATGAACTGATTCTGACGTCAATAACATCAGACAAAAAACCAGTAAAAGAGCATCAAAAACCTTGCCGTCTAAACTCTCACTTGTTGCTATGTACGTACGATACTTAATACGTTGCCTTATGTGTTGTCTTATAGAAACGAATTGAAATCGATCTACTGATTGAAATTGTTTTATCAGAGACACTACGCTTCCTTAAGCTTCCAGAGATCATTTTTCCTAATGTCATTTCTTTATAAGTCTTTTTTGTCGCCCATGAGCCGTCCAGAAAAAAACATCTGGTGCCCGGACAAACCTGTTTGGGGTCCTTAATGTTCCCGGTTTTTTCCTGGTAATATCCGGGCAGTTTGGGTTTTTGCGAAACCCGTAGAGACTCCGAAATCTGAGAGTTCCTTGTTCTCCGGTAAGAACTTGCTAATAGTTCCGGGAAACCATTGCGGTGTTTTAATCCCTTCCCCGTTCTCCTTTCGGAAATATTAAAATTCCAGCAAACGCCGTTCGGGACTGTGAAGAGTTGCTCTACAGTGGCAAATCCAGTCTCGCATTCCTGGTAATTTTCCCAGTAAGGTTCCCGGATCCTTCCCGTGATTTTCCCAGTTCGTGGGGGAAAAATCGGGAACCTTACTTAGATTTCCGTAAAGCAATGCACTGGGTAGTCCCGACGTTTTCTTACTCTTCAAACCCAGCTTACGGAAGCCTTCATACTTTCAAAAATCGATAAATCTTAGGTATAAAACCTACGATACAGGGAATTCCACCCTTAATAAGGGGGGCACTAACGGTGTAAAAATATTATTTTTACACTCTTTACACTCTTTTCCCCGTTATTTTTGGGCAAAATCCTCGGCCCTTAAACCGTCTCGAAAGCACGCGGTAGTCTGATCAGATGCACTAAATGAGTCTATAAATTTAGCTACAGTAGTGTCGGAAATATCTCAATTTGATTTTAAAAAATCAACTTATGAGATTTTTCCATTATGATTTGGGTGTGTTTCCCTCCTCCTTATCTCAACCGGGCTGGGGACCGGCTACGGCGGAGTTATGAACATTCAACTATAGGAGATTTTTGAGCAAAGCACTGGCCAAAAAACCAGGTCTAAACTCTATCTCCAAAGAAAATAAAAGCAAACAATAAATAAAACAATTATATAAACCATTATATAAAATTCAATAATTGCAATTTAAACGAAATAATAGCAAATTTCCGTATGAAAAACTAACTTTTTTTCTAGGAAGGTTAGGCGGACCATTCTTTTTGCATTACAACCTAAATAGTACTGGTAGTCTGGGATATCAATTTGGTTCACTTTGAACAACTCCTTGACCCGATGAAAAAGACCTATTTTTAAAATTATTTATTTGAAATAATAGCAAATTTCCGTATGAAAAACTAATTTTTTTTCTAGGAAAGTTAGGCGAACCATTCTTTTTTCATAACAACCTAAATAGTACTGGTAGTCTGGGATATCAATTTGGTTCGATTTGGACAACTCCTTGACCCGACGAAATAGACCTATTTTTAAAATTCAATAATTGCAATTTAAACGAAATAATAGCAAATTTCCGTATGAAAAACTAACTTTTTTTCTAGGAAGGTTAGGCGGACCATTCTTTTTGCATTACAACCTAAATATTACTGGTAGTCTGGGATATCAATTTGGTTCACTTTGAACAACTCCTTGACCCGATGAAAAAGACCTATTTTTAAAATTATTTATTTGAAATAATAGCAAATTTCCGTATGAAAAACTAATTTTTTCTCTAGGAAAGTTAGGCGAACCATTCTTTTTGCATAACAACCTAAATATTACTGGTAGTCTGGGATATCAATTTGGTTCACTTTGAACAACTCCTTGACCCGATGAAAAAGACCTATTTTTAAAATTATTTATTTGAAATAATAGCAAATTTCCGTATGAAAAACTAACTTTTTTTCTAGGAAGGTTAGGCGGACCATTCTTTTTGCATTACAACCTAAATAGTACTGGTAGTCTGGGATATCATTTTGGTTCACTTTGAACATCTCCTTGACCCGATGAAAAAGACCTATTTTTAAAATTATTTATTCGAAATAATAGCAAATTTCCGTATGAAAACCCAACTTTTTTTCTAGGCAAGCTATAGCAGAAATTCTTTTTGTTTTACACTCTAGGTACCTATGGGATTCTCCATACCGAGTTTAAATCGATTTGAACAACTCCTTGACCCGATGAAATTTCTATATTTTTGAAAATAGAATAAGCGAATAAGTCAAAATTTCCGTATGAAAAACTAACTTTTTTCTAGGAAAGTTAGGCGGACCATTCTTTTTGCATTACAATTTAAATAGCACTGGTAGTCTGGGATATCAAATTGGTTCACTTTGAACAACTCCTTGACCCGATGAAAAAGACCTATTTTTAAAATTATTTATTTGAAATAATAGCAAATTTCCGTATGAAAAACTAATTTTTTTTCTAGGAAAGTTAGGCGAACCATTCTTTTTTCATAACAACCTAAATAGTACTGGTAGTCTGGGATATCAATTTGGTTCGATTTGGACAACTCCTTGACCCGACGAAATAGACCTATTTTTAAAATTCAATAATTGCAATTTAAACGAAATAATAGCAAATTTTCGTATGAAAAACTAACTTTTTTTCTAGGAAGGTTAGGCGGACCATTCTTTTTGCATTGCAACCTAAATATTACTGGTAGTCTGGGATATCAATTTGGTTCACTTTGAACAACTCCTTGACCCGATGAAAAAGACCTATTTTTAAAATTATTTATTTGAAATAATAGCAAATTTCCGTATGAAAAACTAATTTTTTTTCTAGGAAAGTTAGGCGAACCATTCTTTTTGCATAACAACCTAAATATTACTGGTAGTCTGGGATATCAATTTGGTTCACTTTGAACAACTCCTTGACCCGATGAAAAAGACCTATTTTTAAAATTATTTATTTGAAATAATAGCAAATTTCCGTATGAAAAACTAACTTTTTTTCTAGGAAGGTTAGGCGGACCATTCTTTTTGCATTACAACCTAAATAGTACTGGTAGTCTGGGATATCAATTTGGTTCACTTTGAACAACTCCTTGACCCGATGAAAAAGACCTATTTTTAAAATTATTTATTCGAAATAATAGCAAATTTCCGTATGAAAACCCAACTTTTTTTCGAGGCAAGCTATAGCAGAAATTCTTTTTGTTTTACACTCTAGGTACCTATGGGATTCTCCATACCGAGTTTAAATCGATTTGAACAACTCCTTGACCCGATGAAATTTCTATATTTTTGAAAATAGAATAAGCGAATAAATCAAAATTTCCGTATGAAAAACTAACTTTTTTTCTAGGAAAGTTAGGCGGACCATTCTTTTTGCATTACAATTTAAATAGCACTGGTAGTCTGGGATATCAAATTGGTTCACTTTGAACAACTCCTTAACCCGATGAAATTTCTATATTTTTGAAAATAGAATAAGCGAATAAGTCAAAATTTCCGTATGAAAAACTAACTTTTTTCCTAGGCAAGCTATAGCAAAATTTCTTTTTGTTTTAGACTCTATATATACAGGGAATACTCCATACCAAAATTGGTTCGGTTTGGACAACTCCTTGACCCGACGAAATAGACCTATTTTTAAAAGAATACTCGCAAAATAATTCGAAATATTAGCAAATTTCCGTATGAAAACCCAACTTTTTTTCTAGGCAAGCTATAGCATAAATTCTTTTTGTTTTACACTCTAGGTACCTATGGGATTCTCCATACCGAGTTTAAATCGATTTGAACAACTCCTTGACCCGATGAAATTTCTATATTTTTGAAAATAGAATAAGCGAATAAGTCAAAATTTCCGTATGAAAAACTAACTTTTTTCCTAGGCAAGCTATAGCAAAATTTCTTTTTGTTTTAGACTCTATATATACAGGGGATACCCCATACCAAAATTGGTTCGATTTGGACAACTCCTTGACCCGACGAAATAGACCTATTTTTAAAATAATACTCGCAAAATAATTCGAAATAATAGCAAATTTCCGTATGAAAACCCAACTTTTTTTCTAGGCAAGCTATAGCAGAAATTCTTTTTGTTTTACACTCTAGGTACCTATGGGATTCTCCATACCGAGTTTAAATCGATTTGAACAACTCCTTGACCCGATGAAATTTCTATATTTTTGAAAATAGAATAAGCGAATAAGTCAAAATTTCCGTATGAAAAACTAACTTTATTCCTAGGCAAGCTATAGCTAAATTTCTTTTTGTTTTAGACTCTATATCTACAGGGGATACTCCATACCAAAATTGGTTCGATTTGGACAACTCCTTGACCCGACGAAATAGACCTATTTTTAAAATTCAATAATTGCAATTTAAACGAAATAATAGCAAATTTCCGTATGAAAAACTAACTTTTTTTCTAGGAAGGTTAGGCGGACCATTCTTTTTGCATTACAACCTAAATATTACTGGTAGTCTGGGATATCAATTTGGTTCACTTTGAACAACTCCTTGACCCGATGAAATTTCTATATTTTTGAAAATAGAATAAGCGAATAAGTCAAAATTTCCGTATGAAAAACTAACTTTTTTTCTAGGCAAGCTATAGCAGAAATTCTTTTTGTTTTACACTCTAGATACCTATGGGATTCTCCATACCGAGTTTGGTTTGATTTGGACAACTCCTCGACCCGACGAAATTGACCTATTTTTAAAATTATTTATTTGAAATAATAGCAAATTTCCGTATGAAAAACTAACTTTTTTTCTAGGAAAGTTAGGCGGACCGTTCTTTTTGCATAACAACCTAAAAAGTACTGGTAGTCTGGGATATCAATTTGGTTCACTTTGAACAACTCCTTGACCCGATGAAATTTCTATATTTTTGAAAATAGAATAAGCGAATAAGTCAAAATTTCCGTATGAAAAACTAACTTTTTTCCTAGGCAAGCTATAGCAAAATTTCTTTTTGTTTTAGACTCTATATCTACAGGGGATACTCCATACCAAAATTGGTTCGATTTGGACAACTCCTTGACCCGACGAAATAGACCTATTTTTAAAATTCAATAATTGCAATTTAAACGAAATAATAGCAAATTTCCGTATGAAAAACTAACTTTTTTTCTAGGAAGGTTAGGCGGACCATTCTTTTTGCATTACAACCTAAATATTACTGGTAGTCTGGGATATCAATTTGGTTCACTTTGAACAACTCCTTGACCCGATGAAATTTCTATATTTTTGAAAATAGAATAAGCGAATAAGTCAAAATTTCCGTATGAAAAACTAACTTTTTTTCTAGGCAAGCTATAGAAGAAATTCTTTTTGTTTTACACTCTAGATACCTATGGGATTCTCCATACCGAGTTTGGTTTGATTTGGACAACTCCTCGACCCGACGAAATTGACCTATTTTTAAAATTATTTATTTGAAATAATAGCAAATTTCCGTATGAAAAATTAACTTTTTTTCTAGGAAAGTTAGGCGGACCGTTCTTTTTGCATAACAACCTAAAAAGTACTGGTAGTCTGGGATATCAATTTGGTTCACTTTGAACAACTCCTTGACCCGATGAAATTTCTATATTTTTGAAAATAGAATAAGCGAATAAGTCAAAATTTCCGTATGAAAAACTAACTTTTTTCCTAGGCAAGCTATAGCAAAATTTCTTTTTGTTTTAGACTCTATATATACAGGGGATACTCCATACCAAAATTGGTTCGATTTGGACAACTCCTTGACCCGACGAAATAGACCTATTTTTAAAATTCAATAATTGCAATTTAAACGAAATAATAGCAAATTTCCGTATGAAAAACTAACTTTTTTTCTAGGCAAGCTATAGCAGAAATTCTTTTTGTTTTACACTCTAGATACCTATGGGATTCTCCATACCGAGTTTGGTTTGATTTGGACAACTCCTCGACCCGACGAAATTGACCTATTTTTAAAATTATTTATTTGAAATAATAGCAAATTTCCGTATGAAAAACTAACTTTTTTTCTAGGAAAGTTAGGCGGACCATTCTTTTTGCATAACAACCTAAAAAGTACTGGTAGTCTGGGATATCAATTTGGTTCACTTTGAACAACTCCTTGACCCGATGAAATTTCTATATTTTTGAAAATAGAATAAGCGAATAAGTCAAAATTTCCGTATGAAAAACTAACTTTTTTCCTAGGCAAGCTATAGCAGAAATTCTTTTTGTTTTACACTCTAGATACCTATGGGATTCTCCATACCGAGTTTGGTTTGATTTGGACAACTCCTCGACCCGACGAAATTGACCTATTTTTAAAATTATTTATTTGAAATAATAGCAAATTTCCGTATGAAAAACTAACTTTTTTTCTAGGAAAGTTAGGCGGACCATTCTTTTTGCATAACAACCTAAAAAGTACTGGTAGTCTGGGATATTAATTTGGTTCACTTTGAACAACTCCTTGACCCGATGAAATTTCTATATTTTTGAAAATAGAATAAGCGAATAAGTCAAAATTTCCGTATGAAAAACTAACTTTTTTCCTAGGCAAGCTATAGCAGAAATTCTTTTTGTTTTACACTCTAGATACCTATGGGATTCTCCATACCGAGTTTGGTTTGATTTGGACAACTCCTCGACCCGACGAAATTGACCTATTTTTAAAATTATTTATTTGAAATAATAGCAAATTTCCGTATGAAAAACTAACTTTTTTTCTAGGAAAGTTAGGCGGACCATTCTTTTTGCATAACAACCTAAAAAGTACTGGTAGTCTGGGATATTAATTTGGTTCACTTTGAACAACTCCTTGACCCGATGAAATTTCTATATTTTTGAAAATAGAATAAGCGAATAAGTCAAAATTTCCGTATGAAAAACTAACTTTTTTCCTAGGCAAGCTATAGCAGAAATCCGTTTTGTTTTACACTCTAAATACCTATGGGATTCTCCATACCAAGTTTGGTTCGATTTGGACAATTCCTTGACCCGATAAAAATGACCTATTTTTAAAAATTATTTAAAATTAATTATTCGAATTAATCGGAAATTTACGTATGAAGCAATATATATCAAGCAATATGAACATATTTGATTTATGAAAATAAGTTTGAAGCAATATTATATTGAATCAATATAAAAATTTTCGGAAAAAGTCTCTATAGTTGAATTTATAATCAACTTTTCGAATTCTTTCCAGTATGCTCTGTTCATGTTACCCTCCTCCTTTTTCATTCCGGACTTGGGACCGGCAGTGGTGGAGTTACAAAAAGATTTAGGAGAATTGAGCACAGCACCAGGTACACAACCAGGCTCAAGGAACTCTCTCCAAATGTAAACAAACAAACAGATATTTCTTTTGTTTGAAGGTTATAGGAGAGATAAGCATAGCACTAGATACAAAACCAAGCTCCAAAACTCTCCAAATCTAAACAAATAGATACTATTTTTTTGTTTAGAGGTTATAGGAGAAATGAGGAGAGCACTAGATACAAATCAGGGCTCAAAGAGCACTCTCCAAACCTAACATAAAATTATCTATTATCTAATTAAATTTCGAAGCGTTCAGAAACACCCGCTAAAGTCCCGGAATTTCAAATTTAAAGATTTAAATCCGCGGTCGAAGCGGGCAGAAACACCCACTAACGTTTATTGCGTACTTCAACATTATTAAAATTTTTAAGTAATATTAAAATTAACTTAAACAAGTAACAAAGTTAAAAGCAGAACTAGTAATAAAAATTCGAAGCGGACAGAAACACCCGCTAACGTCCCGGAATTTCAAATTTAAAGTTTTAAATCCGCGGTCGAAGCGGGCAGAAACACCCGCTAACGTTTATTGCGTATTTCAACATTATTAAAGTTTTGAATGTATGTATGTATTTAAGTAAGTACGAAATTAAATTTGTATGTATGAAAAACTATCAAGTAAACTTTGAATTTATGATCACAACACGAAAACCGAGCTTCAGAAAACGGCAAACTCATCAACTAAACAATATAATATCAAATGATTTAAACAGGCAAAACTCGACTAAACTATCAGAACAAGTAAAAATTAAATTTTAAGAACTAAACGGTCCTTCAAATCTAATCGTGCTCGAAATGTTTTAGCACGTTGATAAAGTAAAGATCGCCCAGGAAGAAAAACTTGATAAGCTTATTTTGAACTGAATCCACTCTCAGAAGCTGAATGTCAGGCAATTCTGTAACACGATATGCAAGAGGCTCAAGGACACCTGATTCCTTTTCAAATTCTGTCGACCTGAGATCAATAACGACTGTTTCAATTATCTCGTACAGCTGTACTAAACAGAAGATCGCTGAACTTCGATCTACGAACAGTAGAATCTGACCCACCTTAAACTCACCATCCTCACGAATTGCGACAAAACTGTTAGCGTTTGATCTCGTATAACTCTGGCTGTCAAGATGGAACAGCCCTCGAAATCTGCCGAATAAACGAGCTTCTGGAAACTTAGCTTGGGTCTCATTGAAAACGTCATTCCTTTCTACGCACAAGTCCTCTTTGAAATCGCTAGGTTTGTTTTTCAGTTTTTTAATAAAACATGTCAGATTGTCTTCTTTCGTTTCAAAGCTGCCAAGTTGTCGATTACGAATATAGCGACTGACAATCAGACTGCAAGTATTTACCGTTCCAGTCAGAGTTCTTATAAGGTGGTTGTTTGCGTTCTCAAACATCGTAGCCGAAGTAGTCCACAATGGCCCAAAGGTGGCGCACTGCCATGCTAGATGTCTTAATAAATGATAATTGATAGAATCAAATTTTCTAAGCGGATAGCGAAACGACATATTATAGCAAAAGGCTTCTAAAATATGTCCGCATAGGCTTGCTTGTGATACACTCTCGTACATGGATCGTAGTGAAAATGCTAGGTAATCAAGATTTTGAATGTTAGTCTCATGGGCGACAGAACTTTCGAAAAACTTACGAAAAACTATGGGTGAAAAATAAAGAAGAAAAGTTTTCAATTCATTTGCTTTGAAATGATCAAGTGAGCGCAGTGATCTGATCGACCGCTTGAACTCGCTTGGTAAACGTACTTTTTCAGTTGCATTGTCAATTTCGGCTATTTCAATCGAGCTGAGTTGTTCAGCGAAAAATTTGATGATATCGTGAGCAACACCCTTAAGGCATTGGTGCATGGTGTCTATAGGGCAGGTCAATGGCAGGTTCGGAACAATGTCGAAAATTTTCGAGCGTCCTTTGACACCCAAGGTGTCAACTTCTGGATCCTTCTCTTTTCTTCCCTTTCTTTCGTCAACGACTCCGCTCTCAAATAGTCTAACCAAGTGCTCATGCTCTGCAGGATTCCTCATTGTGAAGGTGCGATCATTCGGGTACGAATGACTACCTGGAAATCTCTGAATTCCCCTCATAGTACAAAGCCCACAGCCATAATAACCGTTGAATTTTTTCATTTTTAGAACATCATGTTTGCAGACGAGGTCGACAATCAAGAAAATTGTAGTGAAGCGGATTTGGTACGAACGTTCATTGTATTTAATATTCTCTACTTTTGAAATCTCAGAAGCATAGTGATCAAAAATGGGATCCCACGAAATTTCTCCTTTGCCGTACCACAAAGAACAGAGAAAAATATTATCGAATGATGATCTGAGTTTTGGTGGCAGGTCAGCTAAAGCAACCCAGAGAGGGTAAGCGGAGCAATCACTAGATTCTCGAACCTGAACTCCGTCAACGTTAATTATAAGTTTCAAATGGATTGTACCTTCCTCAAAAAGACTCGAGAGTTTTAGATCTGTTTTTCTTTCTGGGTCTGCGTATTTCACTATTTCATTAATGTACTTTTGAACATTCTGCACCAATTTGTCGAAAAAATTTAGATAAATAACTTCCCCATTGCCATTGTTCTCTCTGTGCTTTATGTATTGCTCTGTCAGTTTCTTTGTCTCTTGTTTCAAAAAATTTGGAGCAGGTAGACGGTCATTTGGATGAATAATCTTTTGAAATTTTAAAAGGTCATACAGCGCTTCGTCGGGTAAACAATAACGGGCAGAAATTGCAAATAAACCAAGTGCAGCATTATGGACAGTGACGTTTGAATTACACAATAGAGGCTGAGAAGAAAATTGTAAGCCATCTTTGCTATGGTCGTAACAGTCTTTTTCCGTGTCGACTACGTCTTCACTGTCGTGGTCTGAGATGATATCTAGCCGATTCGATGACGATTCACCTATAGAAGCAACTTCACAAGATGGATCGGACATTATGTCATCAGCAGAAACAGGCATACTCCCATGGGTACTATTCTCCTCAGTTTCAACATCTGAGGAACGCACAGAATCAACTTGGTGTATGTACGTTTGAATGTGTCTACTTGAACTGTCCACCAACCTTCTTTTCACGCGCCTCTTCCGTTGATTCTGGAATTTTCTTTTTATGGCACTTCCAAAATCGGTAGGCGTACCAACACTCGATTGACTTGCTCCATAATTTGAACCGAAACTTTCTCCGGAATGAAAAATTTCACTTGAATTTCCTGAAGCATGTAAAGATTGGGTCGAAATATCACCCAGGCGTTGTTCTCGGGGTGTCGTGGGTGGCAAGATTTCATTATATGATTCATGCTTCTCTTTGTGCGGACATCTACATTTCAATCGGCCATCTTTAAAATAGTTGTTACCGTAGCTCACTGTGATTTCTTCTCCAACTTCTATAGACTTGATAACTTGGAGAAAAATGCATCTATTGTGGGGGAGGAAAGAGCTTGTGTATCCCATAAAAAATTTGGTGTTCGGGGAGCAGGAGTGGTTGGCAAAACGAATTGGACCCAATAGCACTAGTTCATCCCTTTCCAACTCACCGCGCATGACTGACAAATCAGACATTTCGTTTTGTAATTCCTGAGGAACACTTTCAATAGGCCCAACGGGAAAAGGTCTTAGGGGTTCCAGCGAAGGCTTCAAGGTCTTTTCTGTATGATTGAAGAGGCCAAAGCCCCCGAAACTGTCTGGCAAGATTTTGAAACCCCTCTCAATAGAGGCCTCATAGAGTTCTTTTAAAGACGAGTATGCTTTAAAAAGAAAAGTCGTCTGTCTGCTTTCAAACGTTTCTCATACTCTTCAAAACTGATCAACGGAAGCATTGTTTGAGGAACTACATCGAATTTGCTTAAGATTTGACGCACTACTTGTCCGTCCACAATTACCAATTCTTCGCAAGTTATCATCATATGACTTGAAAAACTTAATTAGAATTTAATCAAGGTGAATGAATGAATAAACGAATGAATGCATGAAGGGATTAACGTATGTATGCAAAAGAGCACTCTCCAAACCTAACATAAAATTATCTATTATCTAATTAAGCTTCGAAGCGTGCAGAAACACCCGCTAAAGTCCCGGAATTTCAAATTTAAAGATTTAAATCCGCGGTCGAAGCGGGCAGAAACACCCGCTAACGTTTATTGCGTACTTCAAGATTATAAAAGTTTTTAAGTAATATTAAAATTAACTTAAACAAGTAACAAAGTTAAAAGCAGAACTAGTAATAAAAATTCGAAGCGGACAGAAACACCCGCTTAAGTCTCGGAATTTCAAATTTAAAGATTTAAATCCGCGGTCGAAGCGGGCAGAAACACCCGCTAACGTTTATTGCGTACTTTAACATTATTAAAATTTTTAAGTAATATTAAAATTAACTTAAACAAGTAACAAAGTTAAAAGCAGAACTAGTAATAAAAATTCGAAGCGGACAGAAACACCCGCTAAAGTCCCGGAATTTCAAATTTAAAGTTTTAAATCCGCGGTCGAAGCGGGCAGAAACACCCGCTAACGTTTATTGCGTATTTCAACATTATTAAAGTTTTGAATGTATGTATGTATTTAAGTAAGTACGAAATTAAATTTGTATGTATGAAAAACTATCAACTAAACTTTGAATTTATGATCACAACACGAAAACCGAGCTTCAGAAAACGGCAAACTCATCAACTAAACAATATAATATCAAATGATTTAAACAGGGAATTAGGTTAAACACTAGAGTAGAAGTAAAGGCAGAAAGGCGAGTATTTTCTAATGAACTGTATTTCTACAAATAGGAAGCAACGTATCAGTACAATAAACAAGGAGATGGCCTTCACATTACAAACAATGATCTTCTAAACAACTACTCATTCGCTTCTAAACTAGAATGTCGTTTCCGACAATCCTTGCCGTATTGGTTGGCAGCTTTTCTTGCAGTCTCGAAAGCCAGTTTTGGTGTATCTGGGTACTTTTGCTCTACAACTTCTAAAACAGGCAGAAAAACCTGGTCATTTTTTGCTCATCAATTAACTTAGGTTTTTGGGTTTTCAGGTCAAGGAAAGATCGATCTCTTAATTCATGCTATTTAAGGCTGTTATGCAATGATGACTCCTACGGTGAAGCTGACGAATAAGTTTTACTAAAAAAACCTACTCCTGAACTTTTCGAGAATTTCACTTGGCGCTTCTTTGCGGCCGTCAGCTTCACGTCTTCTCGGCTCAAGGATAACACCTGCACGCTCGTTTTCTGGCAACAATTTCTCAAAGAGGGCCCGCGCAAATTTCCCGACTTCAGATCCGGCATGCATTGTCATCAGATCTTCATCGTTGTGTATAACAGCAACTATAGATTTGCCGCGGGAAGGATGATCGTCTATGCTCTGGTAGCCGTGATGGTCAACAAAGCGAATTTCTTTCAACTCTGCAGTCTGAAACAAGTTTTCATGTAACCAACTGCGCCTATTTCTTGCAGAAACTCATTTGTCTACTACCACTTGTCACTACCAGTTGTCATGGGTAAGGCCAAAAAGGTCTAGCAATTAAGGCTGAGTGATACCAAATTGTTAAGCAAACAATAATCTAACTTTCTCGTCAATTCTTGCACACAGGTTTGCGCGCTTCTTGTCGTCGATCTTTCGTTTCTCTTCAAAGCTTTTCATCAACTCGTTCATCTCCAGAACGTGATTATCGAGATACTCTTTTAAAAAAGAGCAATTGGGGCCGCAATCGTCTTTGTTGGTTCCACTGTTTGAAACCATGTTGGCGCTGATCTCAGGTAAAGAACTGGAGCAAGGTTGTGAGAAACTCAGATTATCAGAGGGCTGCTAAAAACGCAAAGAGCAAATTTTCCAATCACACCAAAATTCGAAACTCGAAGCGAGCAGAAACACCCACTGACGTCTGCGATGATTAAAATTATTATATATGTATGTTTGTATGTATGTATTTATGTATGGAAGTATGTATGTATGCATAAATGTTTATTTAATTTGGCGACTGATTTTGATTTAGAAACAACTGGAACCATATGATCTGGTTTGTGATTAAAATTATTGAAAACCTTTAATTTTTACCATGTTCTTGTTCTGGCTGCCCTGGAGAACGGCTGGCTGCGTTAACTTTTCGACTTTAGCCTTTTTTGATTTCCGCTCAGTTGATTGTCCTAGGCAGACTTCTCTGCTGCTCATAACTGGAGCGCGGGAACGACTCAAAAAGTTGACATCATCAACTACAGGAGCCTTCGGCGCAGCTAGAACTTTTTTGCGCAATTCTGAAGGACTTTTGCCACCGTCTAGTTCTGCTTGAAAACTCTTCATCGCTTCCTCTACTTTTTTATGATTGCCTTTAGACAACAAACGACAAGAAACAGATTGGTCTTTAAATTGCAGGTTGTAACTCTCTCCTTCAATTAAACTCAACATTTCTGAGGGTTTTATTTTCTTAGGCCACTTGGTGCTGCTGTAAGTAATAAGAATCAAATTGTCTTTCACAAAAAGCCATGCTAAGTTGTCCCTCAAAATGCTATCCTTTATACTATCCTCTCTTTCAGCCTCAGAGTCGAATAGGTTATGGCTTTTCGCTGGTTCAGATCTCAAGTTGTCTTTTTTCATTTTCAACGATCTAAAAATTTGCAGACAAAGTAGAGCGAAACTATTTCTATGTTGTGTTCGAATCTGCAATTAGAATTTCTTACATTAAATTGTTCTTGTGTTAAATTATTTGAAAAAAAAAGACTTGATTTTCAACAACCTAAATGAGTTGATTTCATCCAAAATTTCCAATACAAAAAATAGCACCTTTAAGAAGACAAACTGAAACTAACTAGCATAAATTCTCATCTGTAACACTTAGGCGTACTTCTGCAAAAGACAACACTTACGTATAGGATATAGGAACCCAAATCAACCTCGTGTTAAACGTCTGACTCAATTACAATTTATTTCAAAACAGAACTAAAGAAAAACAGCCGATTCTAAAATCACTACAAACGGTTCCTAATCTTGATTACAATTCAATTTTCTTCATTCTTAACTATCTTAAAACTTTCAAACTAGCTAGAGCGAAATTACTTCTATGTTTTTTCTGCGAATCTGCAATTAGTATTTCTTGCATAAAATTGTTCTTGTGTTAAATCATTTGAAAAAAAAGTGATTTGATTTTCAACAACTTAAATGAGTTGATTTCATCCAAAACTTCCAATTCGAGAAATAGCACCTTTAAGAAGACAAATTAAAACTAAAGTAGCACAAATTCTCATCTGTAACACTTTTGCGTGCTTCCGCAAAAGACAACACTTACATATAGGAACTCAAATTTACCGTGTTTAACGTCTGATTCAATTACAATTTTTCAAATTTCAAAAATCACTCGCAACAATTGCTACTCCTGATTATTGGATGGAAACTCATTGCTTTCGGTCTCGGATTCGCTCAAATCTACACAACTTTGAGAAGTCTCGGGGAGTTTCTTTCCCTGTCGCTTTTTCTTGGCCTCTGCCTTTTCCCTCATTTGATTCACCCAAAAAGGATCAGATTTTCGTTTCTTGTATCGAAGTGAATCCATGCCAGCTCTGTTGGCAGCCAAACGAGCTTCATTGTACGCATCTGGCCAAAGACGAGGTGGAAACTGTCTCTGTACAAGGCCTTAAGCAGAGGAAAACACACCTAAGCTAAGCTTTTTAGGAAAATCAATCATAAAAAATGGTTACAAAAAACTTCAAAAACGAAAACAGAAAAAAATCATTTGAGAAAATCAGTTTGAACTTCCGACAACTTATTCTTGAAACCCAGTTTTTGACAACTTAGTTTTTGATCATTATACCTTTAAAGATTTTTGTTCTCTTGGGAGAAGCAGGCTTCCGCACTTCGCTTTCTCGGGTTGGGGATATGATATCCCTCTGTAGACCCTTCTCGCCCCATAATGCTGTTCGCAGATTTCTTCCCAGTTCTTCCGGATTTGAAGTTGTTGGGAAATTATCCAAATCAACTTCCTCATAAAAACTTGGTATAGCTATACCTGCCTCTTCTGTGTCATTGTCTGCATCAACTTTCTTGAGATCTTTCTAAATACAGATAGTTTGGAATCTATCCAAAACTTGGCAAAATAAACATTTCTTGACAGAAAAGTCTGAGCGCAAAAATTGAGCAAACTTTATAAAAACTTGCTAGAAACCACTTCTACCAAAAAATTGGTCAAAACTTTTGTATTACTGAGGCAAGATCTTACAATGGTTTTCAATTTCTGGAGCTCGCTCTCCAGCTTTCTGTTGCAGGACAAAACCGTCTTCTCATATGCTTGTATAACCTCTGCGATGAGTTTTTTGTCCTCATTAAGAACTTCCAGCAATCTTTCATGATTAGCGCATTTCTAAACAAGAATGTTTTTAACTGACAAAACCAAAGAACTGACAACGAATCAACCAATTTTTCGGATCGTAGCTTAACGATTGCAGTAGTCACTCGCTATGATATTTTATCTGCTTAAATTTCTCGCAAAAAATTACAATGTTTATCTTTTATTGACTTCTTAGACAGCAAATGTTTTATATTTATTGCGATAACTCTTTCACAGAGAGAAAAAAGAGGAGCTCTAACCAAAACCCTTGGACTTGCAGTTGCTAGCCTTGTAGTCGGTGTCCCACCTTGGCTGAGGGTCCACTTTGCACCTGTAGGTGGGGTACCACTTACTGGGTTTTCAAACTGTTGTGCGAAAGCCCCATAAATTTCTTGGTATCGCTCGAATTCAACTTGCATTGCCGCAGGAGGCCCGTGTTTTAACAACACGCATTCAATTTCATCACCATCGATCAACAGATTAGTTTTTCCATCAATCTCTAATTTCAATCGATCATTTATTTGAAAGCTCTTGAGCCAACGCCCATCAAATAACCCAATTTTTAACACCTGACAACCTGCTGTCAGGAAAACAAACTCGATTTTCATTGGCATTTCTGAAATCGTTAGGTCAGTAAAAACAGATCAATCCAGAAATTTAAAAAATAACGGAGAAAATTGTCAAAGACGTTCGAGTCAACATTCATTTAATTGAGAGTCAATTGCAATCCAACGAAGAAAGCGAAAAGACAAAAAACATCAACTTCATGCACAATTACTAACAATTTCAATCAAACTCATGAATTGCTTCATGAATTGCTTTGCGACTATCATTATCAAAAAGATCAAGCTCTGAGAATAAGAAAAACAAAGTCAAACAAAGTAACACTACGAAAGTTTCACACTTCACCTTTGAGGAAACAAAAATTAATAAAATCCATTCATCGGCTCCATATTTTCAGCACTTGATATGGAAGCAGTTGTCGTGTAGCTGGACTCCTCATTGCTTTCCGAGAACTCAATATACTCAACTTCTAGGTCTTCTACTCGTTGCCTTAAGCCATCTATTTTTTCACGTAGCTGTTTTATTTCTTGCCACAGTTGCTCAATTTCAGACAAAGGACTTTCAAGAAACCTGGTTTCAATCGCAGTACCACTTTCCAAACCCAGAAAATTCTGTCTGAACACAATTTTTGTTTGTTGCAGCATATCAGCCGTTCAACTGAAAACATTTTTGAGTTCCAAAAAAGTTTATATCGAATAGAAAAAAAATTATAAAAATTTCTAAAAGGTTTCTTAAAAAGCACAACATGTAATAAAAGATGACAGCTCAAAAAAACTTTCACCTCGTGTCCTACCGCAGTACATTCACGCCTAAATCCACCATCGCCATCAATCTTCAAGAAGTTATGGGTATTCTAATTTCAACTAATTATAACTGCTAATTTCTACTTCATCTTAAGTTATAGGTCTAAAAATTGGAAGCGGACAGAAACACCCGCTAACTTTCGTCAATTTTAATTTTATTGAAATTTTACAATAACGGTCGAAGCGGAAAAGATCCGCTTAGTGGAAATTCGAAGCGGGCAGAAACACCCGCTAACGTTCGTCAATTTTAATTTTGAAATTTTACAATAACGGTCGAAGCGGAAAAGATCCGCTCAGTGGAAATTCGAAGCGGGCAGAAACACCCGCTAACGTTTGTCAATTTCAACTTTATTGAAATTTTACAATAACGGTCGAAGCGGAAAAGATCCGCTTAGTCGAAATTCGAAGCGGACAGAAACACCCGCTAACGTTCGTCAATTTTAATTTTGAAATTTTACAATAACGGTCGAAGCGGAAAAGATCCGCTCAGTGGAAATTCGAAGCGGGCAGAAACACCCGCTAACGTTTGTCAATTTCAACTTTATTGAAATTTTACAATAACGGTCGAAGCGGAAAAGATCCGCTTAGTCGAAATTCGAAGCGGGCAGAAACACCCGCTAACGTTCGTCAATTTTAATTTTATGGAAATTTTACAATAACGGTCGAAGCGGAAGATCCGCCTAGCGGAAGTTCGAAGCGGGCAGAAACACCCGCTAACGTTCGTAAATTTTAATTTTATTGAAATTTTACAATAAAGGTCGAAGCGGAAAAAATCCGCTTAGTGGAAATTCGAAGCGGGCAGAAACACCCGCTAACGTTCGTCAATTTTAATTTTATGGAAATTTTACAATAACGGTCGAAGCGGAAGATCCGCCTAGCGGAAGTTCGAAGCGGGCAGAAACACCCGCTAACGTTCGTAAATTTTAATTTTATTGAAATTTTACAATAAAGGTCGAAGCGGAAAAAATCCGCTTAGTGGAAATTCGAAGCGGGCAGAAACACCCGCTAACGTTCGTCAATTTTAATTTTATGGAAATTTTACAATAACGGTCGAAGCGGAAGATCCGCCTAGCGGAAGTTCGAAGCGGGCAGAAACACCCGCTAACGTTCGTAAATTTTAATTTTATTGAAATTTTACAATAAAGGTCGAAGCGGAAAAAATCCGCTTAGTGGAAATTCGAAGCGGGCAGAAACACCCGCTAACGTTCGTCAATTTTAATTTTATGGAAATTTTACAATAACGGTCGAAGCGGAAGATCCGCCTAGCGGAAGTTCGAAGCGGGCAGAAACACCCGCTAACGTTCGTAAATTTTAATTTTATTGAAATTTTACAATAAAGGTCGAAGCGGAAAAAATCCGCTTAGTGGAAATTCGAAGCGGGCAGAAACACCCGCTAACGTTCGTCAATTTTAATTTTCTACTACTACTATTACTACTACCGTGGCCGGTCAATTGGCCGACATACAAATTAGACGACACACCTTTTAGCCGACACTTGAGCAAATATAACAACTCGAACACCGCAATTCACGATAATTACCCGCGCATTAAGCGGTAAATGTAGCACTCTTTAGTTGTGAAACAAACATTAATAGGCTATTACTGCTAGCTAACATAGCCATGCCTCCGTGGCTCGTGGGACTTGATATGAATCTATCACAACCGAACAAATTATGACGGCCGAACGTAATTAAGTCGACGCTTCTAATAACACAACTTTAATTATACAGTTCCGATTTTGGTCATTTTCACGTCGTCTTGATGAAAGCTGCCAGCTAATTGGCGTGTCTTCTAATTTGTGTGTCGCCTAATACACCTAGCACCTACTACTACTAATGTAATCAATTTTTTTTGTCAAAATCGGTCAAATGTAAATTGAATCAAATTGCAATAGTGCAAGTACAAATAGTCAAAGAAAGCAATCAAATTGCAATAGTACAAATAAATCAAAGTAATAAAAAAACAAAGGTACAAGTAGTCAAAGAAAGCAATCAAATTTAAGCTAATTCAATTGATTTTCTCGCACGGCTTTGTTGATTGCGCAAGCAAGCTCCTTTCTACCCTTCTCGTTTAGATGGACGCCGTCAGGTAAAAAAGACCTCGCTTTGTGCACTTCTTTGTGCAGCTTGAAAAAAGGCAAGTTTGACTGGCTTAGTTGCGCGTTGAAACGTTGGATGTTAAAGTGAGTGCAGTTTCGCTTCAGTACAGTGCACACGATCACTCTTGGACGGTTCGCCAAATTTCTGATGGCACTGTATAAGGCCCGTATTTTCTGCAATACATCAGTTGGATCTTCGCCCGGTCCATTGCGCGCAGCCAGATTGTTACCACCTACAGCCAGGATAACATTTCTGTAGACGGCCAAGGTATCCAACAACACAAAAAACTGATTAACTTTCCCCCCCGATAAGGAATAGGCAACACAGTTCTGAACACATATGCTGTCGAAGATAGAATCGCCGACTATCGCGGTATGGACCTCTTCTTCATCAACAAAATTATTATAAATAAATTCAGTTGTGGTGCCGTCGATGTTGTCCTTCACAAGCCGTCCGTGCTGTTGATGGTTAGCAAACAGCGGTTTTAGCCTTTTCTTAGGCGGGGCTGAGTTGTTGTTCCCATGGAGGTTACCCAGTCGACTGCGATCCATTTCAACTGAAAGCGAAACAAATTTACAAAGCTCAATAACACAGCAGCAGCAAACCACCAATAGTATAATAGTACAGATATAGTATTAAGCGCGTATTGGGTACTGGCATATAGCCTATCGAGTTCGCCTTGACGAGAGCTTTCCAACGATATAACTTTTGTATGGGTCCCATCGAAACGGAGCGATGGGCCGCGCCAGGCCCCTGTGCCGCCATCGCGACCCTGTGCCGCCATCGCGACCGTGCCGCCATCGCGACCCTGTGCCGCCATCGCAACACATCTGTCCAACACGCCCGTCCAACACATCCGTCCAAATCGTACAACGACCTATTGGAACTAATGAAATTAATTCCGGCTTACTGTCTGAGCTTTTGGAACTTTCGTATACATTGCGCAATTTCAAATGCTCTATTCATGGCAGTTCAGTGAGCGGATGCAGGTGATGCCGTCTCCACCAGTGTTGACTCACAATTAGCATGTCACGTTACCTGTGAGGCAACACACCAAACGAAATTTTCATACCCTGCTTTATGGTGAACAACTATGAAGTGAGCATTTCAAAACTTGAAATTTAAAAAGTATATCATTGGAAAGCTGGATTCATATAGAATCTAACTAAGTAAACGGGATTTCAAAGATCGAACGGGAACACATTTAAAAAAAGGTTTGCAGTTGGGGGGGGGGGCTGGAGGTTGGGACCCATGGGCCTGGTATGCGTCCGAAAAAGGCTTATATCTCGAAAACTACTGAACCAAATTTAAAAAATGAATATGTTTTGGAATCAGCATGAACTGGGGCATCAACCTGGCGTTAAAAAAAGTTAAAAAAGTAAAGGAATAAAAACTCAATTTTTGACAATTTGGCTAAATTTTGCTTTTTTCAGCAAAGTTTGGAAAATTGGAAAATAAGGCAATGAAAATAAGCCGAAGCTTTTCAACCAATATACATTCGTAAAGAGGATTAAATGGGCAAGAAAATGATATAATATACTTTCAAATACGTCGGGTAACAAAAAAGTTATTAAACTAAACAACTTTGAAAATTCGAAAATTTTGCGAAAATCGACCCTGATTTCGGTCTCTACATTGCTCTCGCATTCTCTTGTTTGGCAATACTTTAAAAAGATAATAACATGGTTGTTGGAAGCGTGAAATCTAGTTTACCATGATACCAAAAACTTGTATGTTTTGTCTTGACAAAGTGGGAAATTTAGTCAAGGTAACTCAAAATTGTCAAATTTTTGGCCCCTAAATCGCTAATTATTGAAAATTTTGAAATCAAATAAACAAAGTGGAAAAAAGATCTATATATATTCTGAAAGTACACTAACAGGGCAACAAAATGAGCTATTATAGACCTTCTAAATCGTCTTCTTCAAAAAGTTATTAACAGACGTTT
This sequence comes from Convolutriloba macropyga, assembly GCF_964194025.1. NCBI lineage: Eukaryota > Metazoa > Xenacoelomorpha > Acoela > Convolutidae > Convolutriloba > Convolutriloba macropyga. The sequence continues at coordinate 3,180,032 of NC_134481.1, forward strand.
TTCATGAAGTTCGACTTTTTCTTCACCTTATTCGACGGTTCTTTAAAATTTTGTGAACAAATCAAAATATTGGCATTTAGTTCTACACAAACTCATAAAGTACGTTAACAGGGCAACAAAATGAGCTATTATAGACTTTCTAAATCGTCTTCCTCAAAAAGTTATTAACAGACGTTTTTCATGAAGTTCGACTTTTTCTTCACCTAATTCGACGGTTCTTTAAAATTTTGTGAACAAATCAAAATATTGGCATTTACTTCTACACAAACTCAAAAAGTACGTTAACACGGCAACAAAATGAGCTATTATAGACTTTCTAAATCGTCCTCTTCAAAAAGTTATTAACAGACGTTTTTCATGAAGTTCGACTTCTTCTTCACCTTATTCGACGGTTTTTTAAAATTTTGTGAACAAATCAAAATATTGGCATTTAGTTCTGCACAAAATCATAAAGTACGTTAACAGGGCAACAAAATGAGCTATTATAGACTTTCTAAATCGTCTTCCTCAAAAAGTTATTAACAGACGTTTTTCATGAAGTTCGACTATTTCTTCAGTTAATTATACGGTTCATTAAAATTTTGTGAAAAAATCAAAATTTAGGCAATTGCTTGTACACAAACTCATGAAGTACGTTACCAGTGCAACAAAATGGGCTAACATAGATCTTCTAATTCGTCTTTTTCAAAACGTTATTAGAAGACGTTTTTCATGAAGTTCGACATTTTCTCCAACTAATTCGATGATTAATTAATATTTTGTGAACAAATCAACATGTGGGCATTTAATTCTACACAAATTGATTTTGTACGTTATCACGGCAACAAAATGGGCTAAAAGCTAACATAGACTTTCAAACTCGTCTTGTTCAAAAAGTTATTAACAGACGTTTTTCATGAAGTTCGACTTTTTCTTCACCTAATTCGACGGTTCTTTAAAATTTTGTGAACAAATCAAAATATTGGCACTTACTTCTACACAAACTCATAGAGTACGTTAACACGGCAACAAAATGAGCTATTATAGACTTTCTAAATCGTCTTCCTCAAAAAGTTAATAACAGACGGTTTTCATGAAGTTCGACTTTTTCTTCACCTAATTCGACGGTTCTTTAAAACTTTGTGAACAAATCAAAATATTGGCATTTACTTCTACACAAACTCAAAAAGTACGTTAACACGGCAACAAAATGAGCTATTATAGACTTTCTAAATCGTCTTCCTCAAAAAGTTAATAACAGACGTTTTTCATGAAGTTCGACTTTTTCTTCACCTAATTCGACGGTTCTTTAAAATTTTGTGAACAAATCAAAATATTGGCATTTACTTCTACACAAACTCAAAAAGTACGTTAACACGGCAACAAAATGAGCTATTATAGACTTTCTAAATCGTCCTCTTCAAAAAGTTATTAACAGACGTTTTTCATGAAGTTCGACTTCTTCTTCACCTTATTCGACGGTTCTTTAAAATTTTGTGAACAAATCAAAATATTGGCATTTAGTTCTACACAAACTCATAAAGTACGTTAACACGGCAACAAAATGAGCTATTATAGACTTTCTAAATCGTCTTCCTCAAAAAGTTATTAACAGACGTTTTTCATGAAGTTCGACATTTTCTTCACCAAATTCGACGGTTCATTAAAATTTTGTGAACAAATCAAAATATGAGCATTTACTTCTACATAAATTCATTGGATACGTTATCACGGGAACAAAATGGGCTAACAACTGACAGAGACGTTCTAACTCGTCTTCTTCAAAAAGTTATTAACAGACGTTTTTCATGAAGTTCGACTATTTCTTCACCTAATTAGACGGTTCATTCAAATTTTGTGAACAAATCAAAATATGGGCAATTACTTCTACACAAACTCATAAAATAAGTTATCACGGCAACAAAAAAGTCTAACATAGACCTTCTAACTCGTTTTCCTAAACAAGTTTTTAACAGACGTTTTTCATGAAGTTCGACTATTTCTTCAGTTAATTATACGGTTCATTAAAATTTTGTGAACAAATCAAAATTTAGGCAATTGCTTGTACACAAACTCAAGAAGTACGTTACCAGTGCAACAAAATGGGCTAACATAGATCTTCTAATTCGTCTTTTTCAAAACGTTATTCGAAGACGTTTTTCATGAAGTTCGACATTTTCTCCAACTAATTCGATGATTAATTAATATTTTGTGAACAAATCAACATGTGGGCATTTAATTCTACACAAATTGATATTGTACGTTATCACGGCAACAAAATGGGCTAAAAGCTAACATAGACTTTCAAACTCGTCTTCTTCAAAAAGTAATTAACAGACGTTTTTCATGAAGTTCGACTTTTTCTTCACCTAATTCGACGGTTCTTTAAAATTTTGTGAACAAATCAAAATATTGGCATTTACTTCTACACAAACTCATAGAGTGCGTTAACACGGCAACAAAATGAGCTTTTATAGACTTTCTAAATCGTCTTCCTCAAAAAGTTATTAACAGACGTTTTTCATGAAGTTCGACCTTTTCTTCATCAAATTCGACGGTTCATTAAAATTTTGTGAACAAATCAAAATATGAGCATTTACCTCTACACAAATTCGTTGGGTACGTTATCACGGGAACAAAATGGGCTAACAACTGACAGAGCCGTTCTAACTACATGCCATTAACCTGCAAAAGTCTCTTCTACTGCAGAAAGAAGAACAAAAATAAGCCAAACCAAAAAAACTAACAAAAAAAGGCTTCATTGTCATCTGTATCCTCCTCCTCTTCATTCTGGGTTGAAGACGTAGATCAAATTTTTATTTTTGCAGCACAAATTTCTGTAATTTTTTTCCGTGCGGAGCCTGGATAAGATTTACACCCGTTGAAAAGAAGGAAATAAGTGGACAAAACAGTGTAATTGTAGTGTATTTCTAAGAGTGTAATTTATTAAAAATAGCGGTGTATTTCTAAGAGTGTAATCACTTCAAAATTACACTTTTCACTCTTTTCCCCACTAAAAATTGAACAAAAGAGTGTAATTTTTAAGAGTGTAAAAAGAGTGGAATGAAGAGTGTAAAGAGTGTAAACAGAGTGTAATTTTCTAAAAATTACACTCTTACACTCTTTTCCCTGCTATTTAAGAGTGGAAAACGCTTTACACCCTAATCTCGCTTAATAACGGTGTATTAGGGGTGGACACCTCGGCCCGGGCGAAAGTTAGCATTCTATAGCATTCTTTCAAAACCAAACATACTGAAGATTTAGTATCAACTTTTAAATTTTTTTTCGGCATCTTAGGTTTGGGGTAGAGGTCGTTGCAAATGTTTTTGGGAGGCAGGGGGAGGAACATGCAAAGTCCACCTAGTTAGATATAGCTACCATCAAATTTTTAATTAAATGTTTAATAATTGATAAATGGAATTAGAATTTCAAAGTGTGAAAATGGGATGAGTTTCTTTTTTTTAAATATGAGAAATGATGTTGCAGTTGTTGTCAAAGACTAGTGGTCAGTTTTAAAAAGGAGTAATTACTGTAAGATACAATTAAACAAAAGCTATTGAATCGAAGCGTCGTTACGATCACTCGTATAATAGTCTTCTTTTTTATTTCTCAATGCTGTCTTTTGGCGATAGTTCTCTTGTCATAGCCCTCCCCTCCCCCCTCCTCCCCCCACGATCTTATAGTCCTCCATTGTAGTATAATTACCATAATTGGGGATATAGGTTATGACCACTATTTTCGGGGGAATATGATCGTCTGTTTGTAATTAACTTAAACGATTTTGGGATCTTTTCTGTTTCTGCAACCCCTCCTCCACCCAGCTCAGTGGGCATATAATTTCTTTCACGCCCCTCGCATGCCATTTTTAACATAGTAACGTGCTATTTCACAACGCATAATCGTCTATAAGTAGGGTGTTTACTACTTATTCACAAAAGATTTCCAGATTACAATGAATTGCTAGGTTGCACACGTGGGTAAAACATAGCTTCCGCAAATTTTACAAATCAAAACAAATCAGAAGTCATCAATCAATCAAAACAAATTAAGGAAATCAAGCTTGTGCTTAAACACTCCGAGCCGCGTGCAGTAATGTCGAAGCTGTTAAGATGATCTGTTGTCATAATTGAGGGCGTTTTAGGCTTTCTCTGTGTGTGTATGTGTAAACTTGTTGTACACTCTTCCGGGGCGACACATATACACCGGCTATATGTCGGTGAAAGTTGATAATCATACGTTTGCATCGACGTTTTAATTTGATGCGTGGTGGTTGGAAAATTGTGTTGTTGAATGACAAGGATATGTGAAAGTAATTATTAGGCTTCATGGGGGCTGTGAAAGTTGAAGTTTAATCGAAGATTGTTGGCAGCATATACTGTAAACTCTGTTGATTGTGAAGGTCTATACTCCGTCGATCTGAAGGCTGTTGACAAAATTATGTGTGTTGGATTCCGGAGACGTCATTTTTTGTCGAACTGGCATATAAAGGCAAATAACAAAAACTTGATGATGACTGTTGTCGGTGAGGGCAAAGAAATACTTTGAGCTGGATTCCGCGTAGTTTTAGGGAAGTTAAGGACTTAGGGAAGTTAAAATTCTCTTTTTGTTTTGCAGTTTCACAGCGTTGTTGACTTCTTCATGTATCATCGATTGTTTTTGCGCTCGTCCAGAGTTGAATATTTGACACGCTTACTTTGGATGCGATGATTATCGAAATATAAAAACCAATATGTTGTTTGAAATTTAAACCTTAATGTTTTCAAGTATTGTGTAAAACTTTAGCTAATTTGACTGCTGGTCTGTTCAGCTCTCCAGTTGATGCCTTGATTTCGAAGGATCGTGCTATTCCGTCCAATCCATTGTGGCATTTCGCAATTCGACCCATTGGCCAAATACTTCTCGGAGTGAACTCTTGCAATAACCAGACTAAATCGCCTTCTTTCAATCGTTCTGATTCTGTTCTCCACTTTGGTCGGCTGATAAGATCTGATGTGTACTCTGTTTTGCAAAGGTTTCAAAAAATGATCCAGTAATGTTTGTGAGTAAGAGAACTCCTTTTTACTAAATATTCGGCTGGTTGATGTCAACGGTGCGAAAGGGCTGTAAGGGCGTCTTAATAAGAAATGATTAGGGGCTAGTGCTTCTTCATTGTTTGTGTCTGAGGAGACATATGTAAATGGTCTGGAGTTGAGAAGTCCTTCAGTCTCGGCTACAATTGTCTGAAAAACTTCGGCTTTCAATTGTTGGCTGCCTAAAATTATGAGCAAAGTGCGTTTGGCAGACTGAATGAGCCTTTCCCATATACCGCCGAACTGAGGACTAGAGGTGGATTCATTTTCCATGAAATATTTTGCTGCTGTAACTGGGACTTGATGTAGTTGTTGTCAATACTGATTTTGCTCAGATTTAACATCTTTTTTGATGATGTGAAGTTTGATCCATTGACAGAAATGATTAGTTCGGGATACCCTCGTCGGGATACAAATCTTCTTATGGCTAGTAGGCAACTATCTGTGTCCAATGTCTGACAAACCTCCAGATGCACAGCTCTAGTGACAAGACAGGTGATCAGACATACATATTGTTTTTCCAATTTGCGATTTCGGTGCTTGATGTAAAAGGGTCCGAAAAAGTCTAAGCCAACACTTAGAAAAGGGTATTGTTTCTTTGCCTCTGCGAATCGGAAACTGGGGAGGTCGGCCATGAGGGGAGTAATATTTTGTGCTCTCCATCGTCGGCAAATGAAGCATGTTTTGCTTAGTTGTTTCAAAAATCGTCTTAGACCTATGATAATGAAATCTTGCTGCAGGTGTACTCGGACAAACTCTGTTCCAAGCTGTCTACAGACGTTGTGGGCTTGTTCAATTTTTAGTTTAGTAATACTATTCTTACTGTCAAGTATAATTGAATGTTTTTGGCTGTAGGGTATTTTAGCGTGCTTTGAGGTGCCTCTTGCTCGTATTAAAACAACTTTGTCCAGGAAGGGGGTGAATTGCAATAACTTGTCCCGCTTGTTTAGTTCTTTTCCTCGTTCAAGGTATCTTTTGCTATCAGAAAAAGTTTTATGCTGTGATTGTCTTAATAGATGGCGTCGTGCGTCGTCAAAACTGTTGGTGACTGGTCGTTTTCGGAAAGTATTGACTGCTTTCATTACTGTTTCGGTTCGTCGCATAAGTTTATTCCAGCTAGATAAATCATTAGTGTCAATAATTGTGTTTGAAGTTTCTGTACCTAAAACGTTTGTCGCTGTAAATTGCTGGTCTCTTTGGAAATTTGGAACGGTATTTTCTAAGAGAAATTTTAGCGCTGACAGCCATTTTTCTTTCAAGTCTGTTAACGAAAGTCCTCTTGTTCCGTGATCTGCAGGGTTGACTTTACCGGGTACAAAATTCCATTTTTCTGACTTAGAGTTTGCTAAGATTTTTGCAATTTTATTTGCTACAAATAAAAAAAACTTTTTGGTGTATTATTGATTTAATCCAACCTAATGTGACCATACTGTCAGTCCAGAATTGAATCTTGTCAAAGTGTGCTGTCATTTCGCTTCGAACAAAAGAGCAAGTTCTGGTCCCATAGCTGCTGCTTCTAGTTCTAACTTCGAGATGGTTGTTGTTTTAATGGGTGCAACACTTGCTTTGCTAGCAACAGATTGAGTTGTTATTTCTTCTGCGCTTCTTGATCTGATGTATATTGTCGTTGCTATTGCTGTACTTGATGCATCGCTAAATATGTGAAGTTCATGCTTACCATCTGGGTTGGGGATCAGACACCTGCTAATAGAAATTTCTGGCATCTGCTCATATTTGCCGACCCATTGCTGTAAGTCGTGTTGGAACTCTCTTGGAATCTGATTATTCCAGTTGTTACCTTGTTTCACTATTGATTGAAGAATGCATCGTACTCTAATGGAAAACGGCGTGATGATTCCAAGGGGATCAAACAATGATGCGGCGAGTGACAGCAATTGACGTTGTTGCGTGCTTTTGACATCCAGTTTTAAGTCTGGTCTTTTGAAGATGAAAATATCTTCCTTGGCATTCCACATTTGTCCTAAAATACGTTGCTCTATCGCTGTGTCTGCATTTTCTCCAGTTATTTTCATGACGGTGTTTGGTTCGTAACTAAAAAATTTTCTAAGCTTAAAGCCACATTTTTGTAACGTATCCTTTACTTCTCTTGTTGTGATTGCTGCGGTTTCGGTTGTCTTAAAACTTTGAAGGTAATCATCCATGTAGAAACTGTTTCTTATGGCTGAGTAGGCTTCAAGATTACTTAATTTGATATCTTCTGCACATCTGTGGAGTATGTATATTGCACATGAAAGGGAAAAAGGTGCACCGAATATTAGTCTCTTGTACTTGAAAGTTTTTTCCTCTTCATCTTTGTTCCACAAATCTGAGTGCGTCTTGGTTTTCTGTTCTTATGGCAACTTGCATGAACATCGCTTCGATATCACTGCAATCTTGTACTGCCGAAATCTCAGAAGAAGTAGTAGATCTGGTCCGGTCAAAACAGCTTTGTTAAGTGAATGTCCTTTGTACACTGAAGCTGCATTTGTGACTCGTCTTACTTTTTTTTTCATTTTATGTTCAACGGATTGGTGTGGAAGATACCAAAGTTGAGAAGTCATAAAGTTGGGTTGACGTTGTGTCTCTTCAACAAATCCTTTTTCAATGTCTGCTTCGATGGTTTGGTTGTAACGAAAAAATAGGTCTGGTTCTTGTTGAAGTCGGTTTTCAAGTGAATGTAATTGTGCTTTGGCAAGAAAGTAGTTGTTTGGTAGCTTAGTGTCATCTTTCCAAGGTAGTCCGATCTCATAACGGGAACCGTTGTGGCATGTCGTCCTTTTTAGTGTTTCGAGAGCTTTCCTGTCATCTGCTGTCAGTGTCTTTTTTCCGCTCACTAAATTTTTTTCCTCCATTGTCCAAAACATCTGAAGCTTGTCGTTCTCTATATCCTGTTCTGGTTTTTTATTCTGTTGTAAAGCGTGATGTTGTAACTGATTTCTGTTTATTACTGGTTGGCTTGCATTTCTGTGGTATTGGTCCCGTAACGGTCCATCCAAGCTGTGTCAAGACTACGTATGGCGTTCCGTGTTGTCCTGTTGTGAATTTGAGTGGTACTGTTGCTATGAAAGCATCCGCTCCGATTAAAACTCCTTATTTGTTATCTCCTATTTGTGGAGATGTGATGATGGTAAGATGATCGTAGTCGGCGCATATAGAGTTCAACATCTCAACGGGTACATTCGGCATTTGAAAGTCAGATGCTGACGTGGCGTACACCGGTAGGTTGAAAAGAGGTCGGGTGCTGTTCAGTGATCCAATTCCCAACTTCAGTTGATGTTATGATGTGTTCTCCGTAACGTGAAGAAATTGGTACTGCAATGTGATCTGTGTTTTTTATTCCGAGTGCTTTTGCCATTGAGTTTGTTATTTGTGTGTTGTCGCTCCAGCTATCCAAAAGAGTATTTGTTTCTATTGATACGTCTTCTGTGTAAAGGATAACCGGAATGGCTTGAAGATGAACTTGAGGTTGTATCCACGAACTGATTTGGTTGTTGCTGCATGTGTGATTTTGTGGTCGTGGGTTGCTGTTGTTGTTACAGTTTTGTTGCCTTTGGCTTTGAATTTGTGTGTCTGTTTGATTATGAGAATGTCCGGTGTTCTGTTGTCGTGAATTTGTATTTAGCATGAAGTTGTTCGGATTGTTATAATTTCTTTTGAAGGTGCTTCCATTGTTGTTGTTGAGATTGTAATTCTGATTGAAACAGTTAGTGTTATTGTTTTGACCAAAAACATTACGTGTATTGTTGTTATGATTGTAACCAACCACTCTTCCATAGTTGAATCCATGTGGTTGAAACTGTGATCTGTTTGCGGTTATCTTTTTTTGGTGTCCGTTGTTTTGTTGACGACGATTGTTGTGATAATTGTTTGCAGATTGGTTTTAAACCTGGTTGTGTGTTTGTTGTTGATGTTGCTGCTGTTGGTTGCTTTGCTGGTGCTGAGTTGGTCAAGATGTCTGTGAATTGTTGAAGTTGTTTCTGTGAATTGTTGAGTGATGAAATCCGTTGCAGTTTTCAATGCGACATCGGTAATGACTGTAACACTGTCCTTTTGGGTGTTGGGTTAGGCAATTTGGGCAAATTCTCAGTTCTCTTACTGTTTGCTGTCTTTCGTTAATATCTTTATTGAGGAATTGGTTGCATTTTCCTAGGTTGTGACTGTATCCACATATAGGACATCTTTTGTTACTTTGCTATTGGAAGAGTCTGTTTGATATTCTAGAAGAACTGTTTTCTTGATTGGTTGGTCTTTGTTATGTTGACAAATCTTCGCAAGCTTCTGCGTAATTATCGATGCAGTCCCTAAAATGTATTGAATTAGGTTGAAGAGTAGCTTGCCTCAGGACGTATTCGTTCCATCTGATTATCATTGTTGGCGCAAGTTTATCTTTTGCAATCTTAAGGACAGCTGAAGATTGAAGATCGGATGTGAAATTGTGAAGTATAAACGTTTGAACCAATTGTCTAAGAAACGCTGCAAAAGATACAAAACTTTCGGGGTTATTAATGGTCGGTCTGGGCCAGTGTTCCAACTTATCAAGGTAAGCTGCTGTAACATGCTGTGGTTTCCCGAATCGTTTTTGTAATTCTTGCAGTGCTTCATTATAGAACTCTCCGTTGCATGAGTATCCAATAATGCTATCTTTGGCTCTATTTGTGAGGGCGTTTTGAAGATATGTCATCCGTTGGGCAACTGTCAGTGTTACATTGCCATGTTTTGTGGCTTTGAAAAAACTAAACCAGTCGTGCCATCCCAATGGATCACCGCTGAAGGATTTGAGTTGAGTTTTTGGAAGATTAATGCTGGAAGTGACAGATTGTTGTTGTGCTTGTCGTGGCCAGAAAATGTTTTCTGTTGTCTGTGTATGTTGAAACTGTCTGTCTTGTTGTTGGCCAGTTCTGTTGATGTAATTTGGTAGTCTTTGGTCTTGTGCGTTGAGATTAAAATTGCACAAAGATTGTTGTTCGTTTCTGGGATTAGGTTGTTGAAGGCTTTTCTGCTCAATTCTCTGTCATTTGATTGGTTACTTTTATTGATTTTGTTCGCATCTTGATAGAAATCGATGCTTTGAAGAAATTGCTGTTGTTGATTTAGAACATGTTTGTGAATATTTGAAGCAACTTGACCTTGAGTCTCCTGAAAGTGGGTATTTGTTGAGGCGAGGTTAACATCATGGATCTTGTCTATTTTTATTTCTCTTTTCTGGCTCCTTGTCTTTTTGGTTGTAGTTCAAAATGCATTGTGCTACTGCTTAGTCTGATGTTGTCGATTAGTTGATGATCGTCTCTTTCATTGTCTGTTGATTGTGGATAATCACTGTCATTGTCTGTTGTCCGTTGATTTATTCTGTGTAAAGGCGCGATTTTATTTGATGAATGTTTCCTGTTAAAAGGATGTAAATTTTGTTGTCTTGATTGTTGCTGATGTGGCTGTGTTTTCGTTAGTGTTTTCCGTTGGTTTGGGATGTTAGTGTCAAATGTCTGATTTGAATTGAAATCAGATTCGGTACTTACTTCTGATTGGTGTATTTTTTGTTCCCTTTTAGCGTGTTTATAGGAATTGGGTTTGTCGTTTGATGTAGTGGTACCAACATCGCGTCTTATGGTGATTGGTCCAATGTTTTGCTCTTTGTAGTTAACTTCAATTGCTTCTCGGGATTTTGTCGAATCCTCATCACCATTGCTTTTTCCTTGCTTGGCTCTTATGTGATGGTCACCATTATTGTTTGGAAAACTCGCTATCATCTTTGACGAAGTGCATTCTGTGTTTGAATCATCATTCAGCTGTAATGTTCTCTCGCGGATTTGTGTGAAGTTTGTATTTGGATTGGTCTGTCTCACTGTACCCAAAATGTCTCAGAGGAAACTCAATATAGGAATTTGGGTTATACTTGTCGTTACTGTCTTTGTTGTCTGCTATTGACGTTGTATCCCCTCCTCCCATTGACGTTGTATCTGAATTGATAGCGTTCCCTATCCACTGATTATTTTGTTCTATGTCATCGTCATCTTTCTGTCCATGTTAGGGATTTCTGCTGCTTTGTTGTTGTTTTTCTGACGCGGGGAGAGTAGGTGCTTTGTCTGTGCTGCTTTCTGTTTTTGATTTGTTTCTCAAACTGTATGTCTTTTGTTGTCGATTGTAATAGGGTTTATGGGTTGTTGAGGTTTCATCATTTTGACTGTTATTTTGCTGTGGTTGTGCTCTTCTTTGGCGCTCTGGAAAATGGCTGTCGGAGTCTGTAGTAACTTCTCTTGAATGGTCTTTGCTATGTTTTTTCCACTTCAAGATAACTAGACTTCGTTCTGCTGATTTCTCCATTATTTCTTTCAATTCATTTTGCGTGAGGTTGTATTTAAAAAGGTCGTCGCTGAGTTTGTCTAACTGCAGCTTTTGTTGAGAAAGAGACTCATAGGACAAATCGATGCCCTCTAAACTTTCCTCTCGAATCATTGACTGAAGATAGTTGACATTGATGCTTCTCTAGACCATTCTGCTTCTCTCCTCTGCAGCTGTTGTTGTATAACCTTTTTCTTATTATTGACGCTGGGCATAATGATACAGGTGATTATTGCAACAGTTTTGAACTTTGTTCTTGTTTGATCTATCAGTTTGTCAGTTTTAATTTTTGTTAGGTTTTTGTAACTGCTGAATAAATCAAGTATTATCAAAAGCAACTTGAATGGACACGCGTAAGAGTATTCAGTTTGTTTGCTGCAGTAAAATAGCTGCTCTAGATGCTTTTTTTTCTTGTTGTCCTGTTAATGTGTTGAGGGTGTTATTGTTCTGGGGCAGGACGATAAGAGTGCTTCTATACAAAAGCTACAGATTTAAGTATTTTACCTTTGCAAAACAAAACTCCTTTGTTCTGAGTTTGAGCGAAAAAGCAATTAGACCTGTTTTTTTAATGAAGTGAAGTGTGGTGTGGTCTGATTTTCTTTTAACCTAAACTTTGTTGGGTCTGTTGAACTTTGCAGATAGTCAGAGAACGTCAAACTTTTCACGGAAAAATAATATCGAAATGTGTTTGTTATCGCCTTTGATGCTGACCATTATTCTTTGACGTTTAAATCTTTTTTGCAATGAACAACCTAAATCCGAAGTTTTTGTTTTTCTTTAACGTGCCCTCTGAAGTAGAAAACGTTTGACTGTAATTGCTGTGTTCTTTCTTGCTTTACATTCTTTTTGAATCAAAAAATTGGAAACTTGATTATTAACTACGATAAAAGCAAATTGTGAGTGCTGTTCTATTTTTTTGAATGTGTGTGTATGTGTATGAACACTATCTACTCCAGAGTTGAAAACAATGTACACGCTTCATGAAAACTAAAAAACGTTATTGAACGCTAATCTCATCTAGGAATATGGAAGATTATGTTGCAAATCGAAAAAGTGCAAAGCTTGTTTTTTTTTCTGTTTGTTTTCAACAGGAGCGTGGACAAACTTTTCTTATATTAGATACCAGGTATATATATATATATATATATATATATATATATATATATATATATATGATATTAGTATATAAATATGATATTAGTAGGTATTTTATAGGTAAACAATTATATAAAATTTACTTCGGATGAAGACCCTTTGATCTTTTTTGTTAACTTTGTTCTTCGTTAGAATTTGAAAATGAAATTAGGACTCTTTGGTTGCTGAGAGACAATCTTCTGTAGACGTCATTTCTCGTTACACATTTTTGTACTTAACTATTCTCCTTTCTTTCTTCTTTTTTTTTCTCAACTCTCTATCTTCTATATTCTGGTTCTTCGTTATTGTCGCTAAGTGACGGCTCCTTTCTAAAGGGCTCTAAAATACAGCAAACATTTTGAATTATAGGATCAATGGAAATAGTATTGAGAAAATTTTTTAAAGTACTCCCTGATTTTGTTTACTTTTTTCAGTGTTTCAATTTCAGAAGTTTGGTTGCTTTCAATGTGTGTGTCGTAAAAAGGGTCACCAATGTTTACTACTTATTCACAAGCGATTTCCAGATGACACTAGGTTGCACACGTGGGTAAAACATAAAACCCGCACATTTTACAAATCAAAACAAATCAGAAGTCATCAATTAATCAAAACAAATTAAGGAAATCAAGCTTGTGCTTGATAATAGGGGTCATAAAATCACCGGGGGGGGGGGGGGGCAAAATAGATACACTTTTTGTGTGATTTTTAAGTCAATAGTTAAGTTCATTGCGCAATACTGATTAAAATGTAAAGTTGATACACGGCCTCTATCTTTTTTTATCATGACTAATTTAACATTTCACGAGATTCAGTGTTGTTTTTTATCCCCAATGTTCTCCCCTTTTTTAGCAAAGGAAAACACAGAGAGTGATTTGCATCACTGGTTCTCATCAAGTACAGCTACCACAACTACTATTTCTGACACTAGTTCGACTGAGGCACTGAATACAACCCTTCACTTTATAATGACTACTTGGATCGATTCGGGTCCAAGCGAGTTTGTGCCCACTTTCAGGAGAAAACTCCTCACTGAAATGTTTATGGTAAGCAACATTTTGCTCTTTATCATCAAACTAACCTCAGAATTACCCAAGAATTTTTTTTCAACTCCTCTGCAATATTCCCTCAGTCGAAAGATAATTTTCCTCATTGCAGAGTATTCAACAAGGCGATCAAGAGAACGATTTTCTGTCCATTCCCGGACTCGACCCACAGGCAAACTCAGTACTGAACCATAGCATTTCAATTCTGATTATTTTACTCTGATCATGTCATGTTTTAGATTTTTCATGGTAAAAAGAGAACAAAAAAAAACATTTTTTAAATGATTTTAATCTGCGCCATTGTAATTTTACTGTCTGAAAATAGTCTTGCCATCGAAAAATTCTGAAAATGAGCTGCAATAAGCCGAAACAACCTATTTTTGGGTCTTCAAAACAGGGTCCGCATCGGCTTACCATAAGCTAGAAACATTCCTAGCATGCTTTTTTAAAGGAAGACTGACATGAAAAAATGAAAAGAAAGAGTATAATTGTTCCGACCCACTTGTGGGGGAGGAACTATATACTCAAATGGTTTTTTTGTTCAGACAATTTTGACCGATCGATATATTCATCGTAAAGAGTTGAGACTGGTATCATTAGAAAGCTCGTCCAGCGTAAAATATGGAATAAAAAAGATTTTTTTAATTTTCGTTTTTTACAGGGAGTTATCGAGGTTTAAACTTCTGGAAAAAGCAGAGTGAATTAACGTTGTTTTATTCACATTTTCCGGAATTTTTGCCAAAATTTTCGTCAATTTTTCTAAAATTTGTGGAAACTTTTAAGACTAGTGTCGTTAATTTTAAGGACAAACAAGCCTTGTTGATTATTCTGATTTAATTTTTTTGTCAAAAAATCTGGCTAAATATTTCAAAATTCAAACTTTTCAATCCAAAACAGCACGAAATAAGTTTCTTTAGTCCACTTTGATTAAATTTGCGGAAAGTACACACCCAAACATCACTAGTACAATCTTTGTAGACTCCGAAGGGGGCTATTCCTACTTCAACTTCCGCTGAGAGTGCTCTGTAATTAAACCTTTGCCGTTTTTTGCTAGCTATACTCGTTTATTATCAAAAATGCAGAATTTTTTTTGAGTTTTCAACTAACAAATTATCTATATCTACAATATTCGGAAAATCAATAGTTCCTAACGGACATTAAGCGTTAACAGGGCTAGTTTTGGGCCAATCTTGGACTGTTACAATCCAAAAAAGATTTCGGATTGCAATCAGTCGGTCTTTTTTTTGAAAAAAGACCTTTATTTAATAATAAAGAACAGAACATACCAAATGAAAGCTCAGGAGTGATAGGTCCAATTCACTTCCTAAGCAGCTCCAAGGTAATGCATTTAATTTTTTACTTGAAAGTTTATGATCGTTTCGACTTTTAAAAGTAATTGATTTTTAAATAAATAATGGCTTAATGAACTTTTCCTCAATTTTTTTTTTAATTTGGTCAAATTGCAGCTAAGTGTCAGCAAAGAAAGAATGCTTCTTCATTCTACTAGTTTAAAGTTTAGTCTCGATTGCGTTTTTAAGCCTGAGTTTTCGTAACTTTAATTGAATTATGATTTTCTTTTTAAGTTTTAGAAAATTTTTTTTGGGTCCTTTGGCACAGAATTGTTGACTAAAAGTGCAACAAGTTTTGTAAAGAACAGTAAGTGAACTTATCTAGTGCTTCAAATGGACAGCTAATGGCTGTTAAGACCTTGAAAAATTTTTTTCGGAAATTTTTTCAACATTAACCATTCATAAATTTATTTTCAAGAACTATAAGTCAGTCTCAGTAACTATAGAACTATTATTCAATGGCTCATAGATAAGGTTTTCAAGAGAAATACGTATGGTTTAAATGACTTCCACACTTTCTACATAAACTTTTCTACTGATTTTTTGGTTTTTGCCTATAATTACTGTTGTTTTCGTAGTCATAAGACTTATGGTGATCTCTTAATGAAAACCTATGCTTGACAAACATCCTTGTCCTCCCAACGAGGCATAAGTTAGCGTATTTATTGGCTTCCGTTGAAATCTATTGACTTTAGTGGCGTTGATTCTACGGATTTTATCAAAAATGTCGCGGTTTTAATGTGTTTGTGCATATTTGTTCATTTTTGGAAGTCATATTGTTAAAAAAGAAGAATGCCGTAGCTGTTAAAGAATTAAATGAAAATAGAAAAGTTCTTCTGAAGTCTTCATTGTTAATGGTTTTTCGCTCGACACTTTTCTCGCTCAATTTTTTTTGAATTTGCCGTTTTTCCTTTTTTTCTATTCTTTATGACGCCATAAAATACTGACCTGTCTCATAAGCTTGTAATCAAGTGCTGATTAAAGGATGTTACCCGAAGCAGTCAGTTCATAGCGAATAGACATAACGTTCATGATATTATACAGTTTCAAAAATTTTTCAAACTTTTCCGTTTTTGGTGTTCTTTTCGTCAACTTGTAACTTATTCTCGTCATTGAGAGGCCCATCCAATACCTTGTATTTCAAAAAATAACTTGTCTACTGAAATTCTTTCGTAACTGATGTTTTGTTTATTGGACAATATGTGTTCACATAAAAGCTTTATGAGTGGTATATATGTTTCTTTTTCTCTTCTTTTAGGACTTTCGGGTAATAACAGATCCCAATGAGTTTCAAATGTGGCCCATATCAGCTTATTTAGTTCTTCAGTATAGCTTTAGTTGAATTAATGTAAATAAAAATTGAAATAAAGATAAATTTTATTTAGATAATAGCTAATGATTTTATTGTCTTCAATAATTTGTTTTTTCGCAAATTGTTTGTGTTTTTGAGTTTTCTGTATCTTCTTTCCGTTCCCTTGCCTTAGTCTAAGCATAAACAGGTTGCATTGATTTCATAATAACTTTTTACTAAATTTGACAAGAATTATTTCGTTATAAGCTAGTGGTTTTTAAGACTTTTGAAATTATTTGGTTTAAAACTTGTTGGTTGATTTTTGAAGTTCGCCTCATTATTTCTTCTCTCTGTGGACTTGTTACTTAGTCTCATTAAGGTAAATTTCGATCTGATGTATGGATAGGAAAAAAGAAGTTTTTGTCGTAAGATTTTGTCGGTTTGCTTTTTGACATCGTTACTAGGAGCTTTTGAATTTAGATTTGAAATTTTTATTTTTGTGTATTTGGGTTGGTTGTTTTTTTTCTCGTAGTTTTCTTAATGGCACATCTCGTGAGTGTTGTAATGAGGCATGGCAGTATGTAATTCAATTAGTAGTTTTAAAGTTCATAGATCTATTTTTAAGCTTTTAATTCAAGTTTTTAATCTCAAACATCCGTTTTTGTTATCTCTTAATTGGTTGACAATTAAGTCAAAAATGTAGATGAGCTTGTCTCCGAACATCATGAGCGACCGCTCATTAACGAGCCTCCTTGTTTGATTACAAAACCAAGAAACAAATCAGAGAGCATATCTTTTGTTCAAGCAGTCCATACGTTTAGAGTGTTTGTAGATTGGCATCCAAACTTTCCATAAAACTCCGATGGCGTCCATAAGAGTCCATAAAAACCATGGCGATGCATAAGCAGTAGACCACTCGTAGCAGGTAACCTCAATCTAAGTGTTCTACTTTTTGTTACTCTAAACTCTGCAAAGTTTCTTTGTATGCGAAAAAATAGGAACTTTAAGGCTTGAATTGGACGAAGCGGACCTCTACCAAATAAAGTGGACGCCTTGGTCCACTTAACTTCCTTAATCCATAATACAGGGCTTTACACTGTGGGATATGGCTATAAAAGGAAAAACAATTATACTATTGTTTTATACCATTAGTAGTGAGTAAATACTGTCTCAAAAGAGGCGGGTTATCCTACGATACTTGAACCTGGGATAATATGGGGTGATCCTAGACGGAAAGGGATAAACTTTCATTCCTTTTCAGATGTGATTATCTAAGACTATTTCCAAGGCGGCAAACTTGTTTTCGGTCAAAGAGAGGTGCATGCAACTTTGTTCTAAATTGAATTTCGTTCCGATAAGAGCTGCAAGTGAACAGTTCATTGAAACGTATTTTAGCATACACATAAACGCAAATTTTATACGTTTAGAATTCAAAAGGCACAATTTAGGGAGTTAGGAACAAGTTTATTGTCTGCGTGCAACTTTTAATGCTGGTTCTTCTTCATAATCGCTACTACTTTCACTGCACTCATTAGCTTCATAATTAATGAATGGGTTTGGGGAGGAAGAGCTGGAGCTGGTGGTAGCATCAAAATCTACAATATCATTGCTATCAATATCGTCTTTGTTAATAATTGTTGTCACTGCTAATCCCGGGTCAGGTGTTTGCAAGTCTTCCGGGCTTTCACTTATTGTTGTGTCCGGCACAACAAAACTATTATTATGGTCCCAGTTTGGACTCGAATCTAGGAGGAGGTGTGCATAATTTTCCACAATTTTGTAGTCCCTCTCTATCGCTATCCCAGGAAAAATCTCCGACTCGGCATTGCTCAATTTTATAGTGGCCAAATAGTAGTGTTTTAATTCCCTCATTCAAAATGTGGCGTTTATTATCAAAAGCAGAGAGACTTATTTTTTTCGTGGAAACCGTTTTTAGAATACGCTTTTCCGAAACAATCCTTGTGTTTTCAGCGCGCAGTGTACTACCAGTCTTAAATGTATAATTGTAGTCTGCATTTCGGAGCAATATTTGGGCTGCCCTGGTTATTCCTTTGGCGGACATTTTTCGGATACCTATAAAAAGAAAAAAGCAATCAAATCATGATTATCATACAAAGTTAGTTGGTACTTTGTTAGTTTTTTTTTTGAATCATCAAACGCAAAATACTCACTAGTGGAAGTATTGATGTAAAGCTTTGGCTTCAGGAATATAACCTCTTATATAATCAACAGCAAATTTGTCTTTGGATTTTAAGATGACACGCTTATTTTCTTCGCTGTACATTTGGCGATCTTCTGGGTAGTTTGAAAAGTCAAATTGATCAAGAACATTGCTCTCTTTCAGTTCATGGTAGAGACCTTCACTATTGATCCGGTATAGCAAGCTATCAGGTTCACTATAGAGTAACCGACAGTCGAATGAAGAACGCATTGTTCCATAGTTTAACTGATACTTGTAGCATTTCGCTAGATCAAGTATTGTGGCCCCTACTATTGTTGGTGTATCCCAATAGATCTTTCTTGAGCGGGAGGAGAGAGCTGCCATGTTCTCGCCAAACACTTTGAATTTATCAAACTCAAATTTGCTTACTATGGTAAGGGTTCGTCTTGCTTCTCTCGTAAGCTCGATTTTTATCAGTCGACGTTCCGGTTCGCAGTTTTTCCCACAAGCGGCGTTGTTCATCAAATTATAGAAACACTTCTCAAATTTATTCGGATCCGGTCGTCTCTTCTCACCGTTCAGGGTTATTTAGGGTGTTAACCAACTGCTGTGAGTAAACTGTAGCACACGATGCATTTTCCTAACGACGAATCTCAAGTTAACATACAGTTTCAACAGCTTGTAATGCAGCACATAATGTTCTTTGTCGTAGAAAGTCTGCAACAGTTTTGGAACTTTTGAGGGGGGTAAGTTGTGACACTCGCGCAAATTTACTTGGTAGTCGCTGAGCCAGTCATCCTCAACAATATTTTTTGGTGGTGCGAGAGGGAAGTCCTGATGGTAACCGTGTAGACTTGCTGGATAATGCAAGTCGACTTCCACGAAGTAACCGACAGGGTTATCATCAGGACAGTTTAGTATCTCAGCCAGTGTAATATCAGAATTTTTCGTAAAATCTGACTGAGAGAGATTTTCAGTCTGCATGACGCCACCGTATAGGTTATTGGCGTCCACGCAGAAGCCAAATGCCGAGCGTTGTGAGGAGTCATAATCTGGTAAATATTTATTATTTGCTGTAAACTTTCTCATCTCGTAGACTGAACATACTCCTCCACGTAGTGCTCCCTCTATTGTAACGAGTTGCTCGCGTTCTGTCAGCAATTCGACCTCTGCCTTGCATATTCTCAAGGATGCTTCCTTAGCCATATTTGGCAGTGTGTAAAAGTGCATGCAATCGAGTTTTTAGATGGAGAAACTAATATCTCTGTGGAACTCACAAAGGCATGCCAGAAGAGCGCAATCGGTTTTCAGGTATGCATATTGGTAATTTTGTAGAGTTTGACAATTCAGAGTGTTCCACATCGTCTTGGCGTTGTTCAAGATTTCTTGAGTTATTGTTACTGCGTTTCCTTCTAAAGTGTTACGCCATTCATTAAGAGGCGGTGAGGATTTTTTGCTAAAGTATTCTCCACCGCTAACATATGAATAGGGGTAATATCGTTTTTGCTGGAGGAGCTTCAATTCTGTTGAGGATAGGTTAGGAAAGACAGAAGCAAGTATTCCAAAACGATCTCTTGGCAAAATGTCAACCAACTTTTCGAGAGACGGATTCATCTATTCGGACGAATCAATAAACCTCAGATTTTCATACCTTTTGATCACTTTTCCATCATCTAGGGTTATGGTCTCCACGAATACTCCAAAGTTCATGGAAATGTATTTTCCATCAGTAGACGGAATTACACTTACAGTGATCATTGGCTCACAATATTGCAGGGCTACGCAAATGTGATGAAGATCATATTTTGTATATTATGACCCACCACAGGGGTAAAGTTGACGTTCCGTCGTGCTCGGTTGCCTTTTTCAAGAACCCAGCCAAGAAATTGTCCGCTTTAGTGGCAGTGATCCATATCACTTGATGACTATTCATCATCATTATCGTCAAAGGGCTCGTTACATATCAAAGATTCGCTAGCTGCTTTTTTCGGATACCGACTACGGCCACCTCTCAAGAAAGAAAAAGCTAATTTGCGCTTGTATATATCCTAGGCTAGTGTAAGTAAAATGTTTACAAATTCAGTAATGCAACCTTCAGAGCTGTTCACGTGGAAGAAGATGGGTTTTGTTGAATAGTGATCAATTACCGCAAGTGATGAATTACCCACAGGGCTAGTGTTTTTCAATAACTCTGGTGTATGAGTTGTTCCCGTGGCGTGTGCATCCTGCTGCAGTTCACAAGAAGGATTCGAAGTCAAAGTAAATGACTATTGGAACAAACCAGGCCGCGGCCAAGTTTTTGAATATATATAAATTTTTCCCGGAGCTGGTAATCGAACAACAGCCGGCGGATTCTCACAGCATATCTCCATATGTTCGGTAAGCCTTGCAAGGCCTTCTTCACACAACCAGAAACATTTCCGGCAAATATGAAACGCACAGCGGAATTTATTAATTCGGAGTTCACAGACTACTTTAACCAATTTGATAATCAATACATAATGGTAACAGTCAGCTTCGTATAAAAACAATAGATCCATTGTGAAGTTTGAAACAAACTCTGACACTCAGAGTGGAAATAAGTCTCTACAATCATAACCAAAAAAGTTGATTTGAACTTCATTGAGATTTTCGAAGAGATTGATGTGTTCTAGACCCATGGGCATATCGAAGTGTCCAGTTATTTGATGAAGGTTGGCTTGCTTGTAAGTTTCTGGTGAAGTTTTGTCTGTGTTGTAGCTCCTTCGTGGTAGATCTAAGCTAAAATTGTTATGCATATGATATGCAGCAAAATAGCAATAAAAAAAGCAATTTGCGTCCTCATGATTACGGATATTAAGTAAATCGTGGCAATTTTGTATTTTTGAAGTTAATGCAATGTACGATGAGCCGGTTATAGGTCGGTAAAGGGCAAAGTTCACGATTTTTTTGATAAATTTCTCAAGCACCCAACCACTACCATTAGAGGCAAATGTCGTTAGCTCTATCATCATCTTTCGACCATAGTTCAAAAGATCTCACTGCTAAGAATCGGAGTATAAACGGTTGTCATGTGCGTAACTTGCATAAATTTGGATGAGCTCATCTTCCTGATCTTCGTTTTGACTCGGTTTTCGGAGTTGAAGATGAGCACTAAATTGAACTTTCTGTGATCATTGTGAGAGTTTTTGTTCTATAAGCGAATCGATTTGTGGTTTATGCTGAAGCATGAACTGAGCATGGTCTGTGTTGGCTTGTGTTGTTGATGACGGCAGATGGTAGCTCTGAAGAGTACCATTAAAGGCAGTTTCAGCCGGTGCTTGAGTTGGTTGGAATTGATCACCAAATACAAGTAAAGATTGCAAAGAACTCATATGCTGAGCAAATGGTTTGGTGTCGTTAAAGCCCATATAGCAGGACCGACAACAATTTGTAAGTTTTTGATGACAAGTACTAATGTGTTGCTCCAGTTCAGAAAATTTTCTACAAGTGAATGTACAAATACAACAGGTAAAGACCTACTTCGTCGGGTGGTAGCGATGCTCATGGCGAGATTAATTTCCTCTCTTAGCAAAAGTTGCTGAACAATATATGCAATTGAAAACCATAGTCGAAAAATTCAAAATCCAAAAGTTAGCAGAGATAATAATTTTTTTCGTACACATGTAACTCAACTTCAAATGGCCAATTTATTTCTATTCCAAACGAGGATCTTATAAGAAGCGCGCAATTCAAACATTCAACAATTTCGAATTTCATTGAACAACAGGAGCGCGCTTTTACTATTTTATCGCGCTTTAGTCAACTACTATGAACATATCAAGTTGCGTTGAACTAAAAGTAGCGCTTGACTCTACGTTTCCCACTGAACAACCTTGACAGGATAAAACTTGTTTGATATTTTGGAATTTTTGGTACAATATACAGAAAGACTTTTTTAAACAATGGGTAATTCCTTTTTGATGTTAGGTATATGTGATGTGCCAAAGCATATCAATTGCAGTTTTTTGGTTTGTTTAAAGAGATTTTAGGTCAAGTCAAAGGAAACTTTTATGAAATTCAAACATATATTTTAATTTTTTTTTCTTCATTTTGATAGCTAATATGCTCTAACGCTACAAAGGAAAAGAAACAAGTGTTTCAACCCTTTAGATGTAATGTTACACTTTAGTAGCCTAACTAAAAAAAATTTGATTTGATTTCCACATCTTTAGAGAAAGTTTTGAGAAAAATTCCTCATCTTTATCAAGAAAAAAGTTAGGTTTTCTGTCAATCATGATCAATCAGTTTCATCTCGTGACAGCTAATGACAAGCATCCTGTTGCAAGCATTTTTCGATGACAGCTGTTATTATTATTTTTCGATGACAGGTGTATCATTATTATTTCGGGTACTTCAGTTGTTAATAAATGCCACATGTTAATGAGACCCTAATGTCCAGATGTTTTGAAAATAGTTCAAGAAGCCGTTTTTCGGCCCTGATCCTTATTACCAAAAGTGACAATCATGTATCACTGATTACAAATGCGTAAAAAATGTGTAGTGTATTTTCATTTTTACTAATTAGACTAATTATGTGCTATTTAGCTGTTAATTAATGGTTAAAGATCTCATGAAGAATTGAGTACAAATTGATGAGCGTTATGAGCTTTTTTGTAGTGCAGTGTCTGATAGTATCAACCCAATAGTCAGTTTCATCCCAACTATCTGTTAGAGCCGATTCTTTTGCGGTCAAATGTCACCATGAAAAACAAAAAACAATATTCGTTTTTCTTCAACTTTTTTTAGACAAAACGTGGTGAATTTTTCATATCGGTAGCCAAAAACAAATCACCTGGTGATGACGTTCAGGTTCTGAGTTTTCGTTACGTCGAAAAAAATTTTTAATAAAAAAATACGATAAAATCTCATTTTTTAAACAAAAATCCCATTCTTTTTTCCTCATTTTTGCTGAAAAACTGATGTTTTACTAATTTAACTAACACGTGAAGGTATTCCCAACAGGAGCGTTGGTATTATGCCAGCATACCAAGAACAATTTGTTTAATGAGGTTTCTGCTAGAAAAGATTTTTTGCATTTTTTTTGAAGGCTTTGTTCGAACCTAATTTTACATTATAATAGCTTTCACAACACGTTTTCTCTCAACCAATCAGAAGCTTGGTTGTTTCCTATTATATATTACCTTCTGAACATGCTTGAACATGTCCATTTTGGAATTTTTCTCTCAAGTTTTCTAGCTGAACAATACTGTTTACATGATACAATTGAACATGTTTTTGAACAAGTCCAATTTTGTAAAATTCTGAATCAGAAGTCTGCTAGCCATGTAATAAGATTAAAAGAAGAGTGTCAATTTGTGAGCTATTCACAAATGCTGAACACACAACACACCAAAATGCAAAGGAACTTAAGTTCAATATTAAATAAGTTGTTAGAGGTCGAAAAAAGCCGTTAGAGAGTCTTCTTGTATTCGTTTTTTGGTGCTGCGCACACTACTGGAGTTTCGAGCAATTAGGTGTCTTGAAATTGGCTGAATGTGTCTGCTTTTGTAGTGTCTGAAAATTTGAACCAGATAAAATGTTAACATCAAACTGACTTGTACTTGCAAAATTGTCAGAGATCTTGTTCTTCTTCTGGAAATCCTCAAAGAACGACGGATTTGGGGTTGGAGTAAAAGTTGGGTTTGGATCCACAACACGAGTTGTTGGAATACTGACTGAAACACTCGGTGGCTCACTGTCTGGTGAGGATGGTGATAATTTTACACCCTAAATATCAGCCAAATTTTCTTAGGTTTGATTTGTGCCGAGTTGATTCGCGAAAAACGGCACACAATCGCAGTCGAATCTCTTCAAGATACGTCTCACTTCTTCCGACAAAGTGTCTTCAGTTGAAAAAATTTGTGGTATAGTTATTGGTCGTAAGTGCACTCCAGAAGTAATGAAACTGCATTCAGCCGGCTCCGTTTTCTCCGATAGGGTAACAATTGCGTCAGAAAACAGCTTCGGTATCACACAATGCTGGTAAGTGTACCACTAATCGTTTTTTCTTCTCTGTTGTATCAGAACGACAGAATTTTTGAACACTGTTTGTTAATCAAGAGTTCTCTCAAAAGAAAAAGCAGACTCATCAAGATTTTTCTTGGACATTATTTTGAAGTTTGTTTTCAAGTGCATCTATTCTAAATTATCTTGTATGTAAAGTACATGTGTCCCTACACTATTAATTTTTAACTCTCTCCACACAGAAATGTGAGGTTGTGTTGATAAATTTATTGCTTTTTATATACAAAACACATACTGGTTATCTTTGTTCGCAAGTAGGTTCAAGTAACTCAAGGTTTATAGAGGTATGCCTTTAATTAACTATTATTGAAGGTTACAAACGTATAAAGGTCTAAAATGAATAGTCTCAAGTATGCCGTGGGGCGTACTTGAGACTGTATCTATCAATCACTTGGATTTAATTAAAAAACTGACGACACTAGATTGATCCCAACTCGCCGCGCCTCCTAACTTCGTAGTTATTTACATTATCTTGACTGAAAGTGATAAAGCGAGTTGCCTACCGTGCCTTTTATTTCTTCAAAAGACACACAGTTTGGAGATTGCTATTTCGACAATTCCAGACTGAAAACCGTTTGGTCAGGGCAACTTTAAAAACGTATGAAAGAACCGGAACATATGTGTATCTAGAGTTGATCAAGAAAGCGGTCGAGGATTACGGGTTTGAACAGATAATTTCTCTGACTCTAGAAGAGTGTGGAAATTTAGTAAAAAAGCAGAAAAAATACGTGAAGCTGCAACGCAAGATTCCCCATCAAACCCAACCCCAGCAAAGAATCAGAAATTTTTATCAGTGTAGTGAAGATGGTAGAAGCAATGTTTGAAAGCTCTCCCAACTATTTCAAATATTTTCAAAAGCAGTTCAAATTTTTAATTGTTGACGAAAAATTAAACTTAACAGCTTTGAATAACTATGCTGTGTGTCCTCATTTTGAGTACAAATTGTGTCAGTAACCAACTAACCATTTTCTTTTTTTGATTGAGAGTCCAATCAATGTTGAGACCATGAAGCCAATCAAAGCTTTAACTGTTTCTTGATAGCTTCACAACCTTCAGACACTTATTTTCAACTTCAACACGTCTGGAATTCAAAGAAGAAGATACATTTTCAAAATTACAGCTTGCCGTTGACTTTAATAACAAATCTGGAGAGAAAAGGGATACCGTAAATGTTCTTAAGCGACTTCCACACTTGGCAACAGCTGGAAAAAAACTACAAAAACTACAGCTGTCACTAGTGGAATCTCAAAAAACATCAACTCAAAAGATCAACATCAACTGTCCCACAGAAAACATTTCACAATTTTGTGTTTCCTACAATTTCTTCGAAAACCCAAAATGACCAGTTTAGTAGTGAAGATTTGAAAAGAGTAGAATCAAATTTCAGTTGTCCTCATTCTGGTGATTTTTGTCAGATTATGAATATATTTATGAGTGGTTTGGAAAAATTAAACATTGATTCTGACTTACTATTTGTTCGTCTTGTATATGAAAAAAAATCAGTTTTTAAAAAAAATTATTTCACAATGTTAGTTTTGTTAGAGCATTATGCGAAGAGCAAAGCGAATGAATTGAAAATTATTACAATTAACAATTTGTCTCTTATCAAATACTAAATGAGCGATAAAAATACAAAACAGTCCACACAATTCTGAGTTTTGATTTTGAATTGGTTGGTTTTCAAGTAATTGGTAAAACTGTACATTATTTTTTGCAAGTCGTTGATAAATATTCTTGTAAGAAGACAAGGGTCGTCCAAGGGGATCAGCAAACAGAAGATGGTCGTTCTTTTTACATATGAGGAGTCAGTGCGTGCCAGGAGTTTCAGATTTTGACTAAATTACTGTTAGAAAAGTGTTTGATTTCAATTTTGAAGGAAAATTGTCTACTGAAAATACACCTCGATATTTGTGCTTTAGTTTTTGACATCTCTGAATTAAACAATTATTATCGTCTTCGTCCATCAGTTTATTAGAATATGATTTTTGACACACGTCCGCAGTATCAACAGAAATTGTACTAGATTTTTCTCCAAAAAAAATTTTAATGTTGGTCGGTAAGGCTAGTGAAAACTTCAACTCGATAGATATGGAACAGTTTGTTAGCTCCAGGCGGATAAAATTATGAGAAGCTTGTTGGGTGCTAATCGGATCAAATACCATTCTAAAATGGTTGGGATGGTCTGACAGACTTATTCCGTGCCCATTGTCAATATAGGCTAAATCTGATATTGTATTAAAAGAAGGCGTTTGTTATCAGTTGTAAATGTTGGCTTGTCGGCCACTGGTAACCCGTTGCGATAAATATATATCTGTTCTATGTCAAATTTTTGTAAATGAAATGGATTTTGCATGTTGTTGCCCAAAATAGCTTTGTTTGTATTGAGACAAATTGCTACTCTTCGGATTGGCTCTCATGCAAAAAGATCCTCTTGCTTCCAACTATGGAGACCAGTTGAAGCCAGAAACGTCTTTGTCAAAGTTTCAAAGTAGGGATAGGCAGCCGGTTTAGTAAGCAAGTTTTTTCAGTGGCAGAAACGACATCGTTATTCAATGTCATCTTGCGAACGTAAAAATTAGCTTCAACAATTTTCACCTTGTAATGTTTTGCAGCATCATCCAAAACGATAACAAAATCATCAATAGATCTTCTGAATGCAATACGAAGAGTTACACAATTGAGCAGATGTTTATCACTTGTGAAAAAGTCTACAGCTATTTTACCATAAAAAGTGCATTCTGCTGACTCTCTGACAGAGTTTTTTCTTCGAGCAATTTTCCCTGCTTTCATTGCAGATGAATCTTCTTCGTAAGAGTAGCCTTTATGTGCCACCCAAGTATTCTTTGCATCTTTGTCATGTGAGAACTCAGTCTCTATAAAACTCTTGTGTGCGTAATTTCCATTTGCGTTAGAGAATTTCAACCCGTTGGCTGACACTGTGCAGTCAGAGAAAAGTGAATGCAACACATTATTGCAAAAGTAAGAAGCGTCGGTTTTAGCAGTGTCAGCAGTAGCTGCCCCATAAAATTTGAGATCAGCTCCCAAATATTGAACAATTTTGCATTTGATTTCCAAAAGGTTTTTTTGTGAGTCAGTAAAGTTGTTACGGGCACCAGTTAAATCTAACTCTAACATGGGTCCATCATGACTATAAACAGGTCCCTTTGACAAAAAACTTCCATGGAAAGTCACCAAGAGGGCCGGCTTCTCAAACAGATCCAAAGAGCTATGGGTTGCTTTGTTCGGTAACAGGTTAGCGATCAAATTTAAGAAATCAGACCGACTTCTATTTGGAACTTTTTGTTTTGAAATGAACAATTTTTGCTTGTTTAATGTTTTTCTTGGTTATTTTTTTGAGCGACTCCTAATAGTTTTTCTTTGTAGTCTTGATCCCCCTGTTTGTTTTTTAACAGTGTTGCTTATTGTATTTTGAATGCTTGTTTGTGTGATTTTTTACTGCTGACAACGTCTAACAACTCTGAAACACTTTGCCTTAAATGTACTTCTCGATACGTTTTGCAGTAGGACGAATGAAACGTCGAGCTAGGGGTAAATCGGCCCACCCAATTCTCACAGCTTATGCTCCAAAACCGCTGTCTCTTTGGCTGTGTTGGCCAGAGAAAATTGTTAAGGATGTTGCTTGGTTAGCGTAATAAGAGTCCATGCTAATTGAAAATTTTTTTGAACTGAAATCTTAAAAAGACTTTACCGGTTCCCGAAAAGGGAACCATTTCTCCCGTCTCTGTGCGAAGCTCAATGAATTTTGATTGTATAGTGATTTATAGGAGGTTTTTGTAATCTAAATTGTAAAAAACAATTCGATGAGTTGGTTCAAGCTCGCTGACACTACTGGTTATCAGACGTTGTTTTGAATCAATGACTCGAAACAAAGGGCTCTTGTATCACCAACGTACTGTTACTCAATAATATTCGTATATAAAAAAAACAAGTGCTTTCCTGAGCAAAGATCAACGGGAAATTTTCCATAGTATGCTGCGGTTACATCACTCTTTGTTAGTCTGTTTGATGTTGCGCTTTTCATTTTGTACCCCATGGGTACTCCACTGCCATCTGGAACCCCCAAAAACCTGATAATGCTCGGAATTTTTTGCTGGGAAAAGTAATTCCTTCATTTTTACCTATCAAAATTTCAATCTTTCCAGTTTTCTTGATCTCTCTTAGTGAAATGTTTGGTAGTCCAACAGTTAGTATGTCAAAAACTGAGTTATAAGTTCCTGTCATGATAGACAATTTTTCCCCGTTATACGGACGAGAGATCACATTGGCTTCGGTAGCCCTTTTCCGGCTGTTTTATACACTTTTAAGCTATATACTACCATGTCTCCATTTACAATATGCTCAATTTTTGTGGGGAAAATGAACTCACTGAGAGCTACTCTCCAGTCACCAGCGAGTTGAATTTCATCATTGGAAAAGTTTCGAAATGAACTGAGAGTGTTAGCGTCAAAAATTTCCATTGAAGCGGATGGAATAACATGCACAGTGAATTCATCCGTGAAACGGTTCTCACTCATTTTGTTTCTACAAGAACAAGTTGTAACTCTGTTTGATAAAATTTTCCGTCAATTTTTTCACCGTTTGCATCAATAAGTCAATACGTTGGTCGATTGAAGGTTGCTAAGTTTTAGACTTCGAAAACTTCGTCGGTGAAAGATTGTTCATACCCTTTCCTGAAATCTTCGTTCTTTTTGACAATTCTATTGAAATCTCCAACGTAAAATTTGGGTCTCTGAGACTTGATTGTTTGAGCGCTCCAAGAGGCAAGTAGTGGAACATCCTTTTTAGTGAAAATATTTGGAGCAAGTTTGGTTACTCGGTTGACCCGTGAATTAATTGTTTTCACAAATTGATCCAGTTTATCTATAAACCAGAATTTCTTCAAGGTACTTGTCGATATTGTTTTTTAGTGATCGAATGATCCGTTCTTCGAATGCAGACTTTTTTCACTAAAAGTGCTGTATAAATGAATTCCTCGTTTGTTGCATAAGATTTTGAAGGCTCCAAGAAACTCTGTACCATTTTTAGGCTCCAAAAAACTCTGTACCAACCGATGCAGTTTCCGTTGCATACTATGTTTTTAAGGGCTCCACACGAATCTGGAAAGACAGTCGACTGCAACCAATAAATATTTAACATTCCTTTTATAATTTGCTAGTTTGTCCACATAAGCCAAGTCAACGGACCAAATTTCGTGTATGTCTTTTACTAGTACTTTAAGTCTAGAAATCACAAATGAATTGGGCGATACTTTGTTAAAGATGGCTTGGCTTTCAAGTATGACTTAACATTACCAAACCAAACATTTGCTATGGTTTTTTAGTCATGTTGGGTTTTCTAACGATGCAGGTCCCTAAAAATATAGTGGTTCCAACGTTTTTTCTCAGAAGAAGTAAGACCATTTTTGCTGTCTGGTTTCGTCTTCTGTCGTCTTTTTTCGTGTGCCCTTTTTTGTTTCGTTGGTAACTTGATAACCGTTTCCTGATTGACCTTGTGGGCTTGCAAAGTTGTCTTCTTCGCTTCCAAGATCTGTTTGGCATAGGTATTTGAAACTAAATGAGATGGAAGTTCGAGAGCTAATAATGCTCTAGAAAATTTTTGAGTATCAGTTTTTTTTACTGCTCTGTGTTAAAAGTTGACGCTTTTAAGCCAAGTGGTTGGTTTTCAAAATGAATGATACCACCTGGATCTTGAATGGGAACCGTCGGGGATTCTATTATCTTGTTGAGAATGTTTTCTGCTCTTCCTATCTTGTTTTTCTCCATCACTCCCAAATCTTTCTTTATTGACTGAAACGTTGTAGTTGTACTTTTTTTGACAATAGGTTCAGTTTCACTGTTATCACTCATGGGCTCCTATGTGTTGACATGAACATTTCTTCGGGAATTAAAAAAAATTCTTCAGTATGCATAATCAATTCCTTAGGTGAAGGTAACACGAGAGAGCAACTCTTTTTAAAAGAACCGTGTTTTTAGCAAACATCTGCCGTTTATTTTTTAAACTTGTTTGTTTAGATAAATGTTTATTATATGAATTTTCAGTGTATCAATGTTTCCTTGGCGGTAACGTTACCGTTGACAACATTAAGCAAACACTCGCAAAGAAAGTTAATAAAACTTTTTGGTGCCGACTTGATTAGTTATCTTGATTTTATGTCCGATGTCTCTAACATTCGCCGCAGCATACAAAGTTCTTTCTCTCTCAGTGCTGAAAATGGTTATAACAGCTTTAGCTGGGGGAAGGTAAAAGGCGATGGTCCTGGTGGAACAATATTGGAGCAGTAACGTAAAACGTCCGATGTTTTTGGATCCAGATCGATCAGTAAAGGATCAATGGGTTGTTTGGTTGCTTGCTCTTAGCTGCTCTTAGCTATAAAATTGAGTGTTATTAAGCTGTCAACCAATTAAACTAATCTATTGAATGTCGATTCACTTGTTAGCGACAGATAAAAAGCGTTCCTTTTTTCTTGCACAGTGTTTATTTCTTTGTCGCTTAGGACAGCTTAAGACATGTAACGTACAATTTGCTATCTGGTGGAAAAACTTCAAATTTTCATAAAATCTCTAAATTGATAACATCCTTCTTGAGAAGTTTCCGAAAAGTTTCATTTTTTTCTGTTCCCTTCGCATAAAAAATTGCCAAGGGAAATCGAAGTGCTATGCTATCAAAAATTTGTTGCAGATAACATTATGGATAATCTCCACTCTCCCAAATCAAACCATGGAGATATTTTGACACCCAACTCTATGATCGTCTGTCACTCGAAGAGATTATGTTGAATGAAGTTGGGGGTAAAATGACACAGTTTCGCAACAATTTTCTGTCGAAACAGCTAGTTCTTTGATATAATAAAACCAGAGTTTTTATGTCGAAAGCCTTCAACGTCAAGAACAACTGGCCGTGAATTAAACATTCCAGCAAACTGAATAAATTGCTTTTAAAAGTTTTTACATAAAGACAGAAAGCAAGTCCTGTCACGTGACCAAGGTAATCGTTTGTCTCTGGACACGGTAGGACATACGAATAGCCCGGCTCTTTTTCACTATATTCAAAGACAAAACCTAAAGCGTCGTGTAGTATAGCACGTAACCTCAAAATTTTGTAAGACTTGAAATACTTGTCCAGAAAAATATTATCAATACGAATCAGTCCACCATAGGGTCGCATTTTCATTGCTATATCCAAATCAAGATCAGGCTCCAAGTACTGACATGTTGCGAATAAAAAAATAAGCCTTTCACCGTATTGAGTTTAATCTTTTTTCAATTCCTTGTAAATTTCGTGAATAGATTTCAAATCAACCGTCGCTAGGGTTGTCATGATGGAAAAATGAGTTTCCAGGCGGTCTAATCCCCTTAATCCCTTTTGTCTAGGATAACCCCCTATTATCCCATGTTTAATTATCGTAGGATAACCCCCTCTCTTGAGACCGTATTTACTACTACCATTAAACAATAGGTTAAAGTGAAATACACTGTAAAAACGTTCACAAGTTGGCGCAATGTTAATTAAAATCTACTAGTGCACGCACTGTTTTGTAACATTTCTGAATATTTTACAAAAAAATTTGATCCATTGATCTTAAAAGAAGAGCAGTTTCCTTGTATGAGTCTTGCGTGATGATGTCCTTGTATGAGTCTTACTACTACCATTAAACAATAGGATAAAGTGAAATACACTGTAAAAACGTTCACAAGTTGGCGCAATGTTAATTAAAATCTACTAGTGCACGCACTGTTTTGTAACATTTCTGAATATTTTACAAAAAAATTTGCTCCATTGATCTTAAAAGAAGAGCAGTTTCCTTGTATGAGTCTTGCGTGATGAATGAAAAATAATTGGCAAATGGATGTTTAATCAGAGCCGTCTCTTTTCACTAATTTTTGAGGAAAAGTGTTTCAATTTGTCAAAACCTTTTTTGGAGAGTTTCACTGTTATTTAGTAAAGACCTAATTCATACGCCAGACTTCTAAAAAACATGATATATTAGGATACAATCTTGTCAGACAAGTGTTGTTTTAATCCGGAATTAATATTTCAAGCCGATTTCATAAAACGTTTCACATTTAGGTTATCTTTATTTTCGAACAATTTGGCATACTGCTGAACCGGACAACAGTAGCACGTGCGAGTATGTACTCGGTAAGAAGTGCTATTCGCCATGAACTAACAGAGACTTTCATTGACGAAGAGGTCATGTATGAAAAAAGAGTATCAGCTTGCCTGAAAAAAAGCTCAGTGTATAGGGTTTTGAACAACATAAACATAAGTTAACCATCCGTCAGGCTCATACTTATTTTCGGTCTCTTCGGTCTGATCCATACCCGGTCCGAGGCGTACACCCGTATTCCACCGTTATTAAGTGAGAATAAGGGTGTAAAGCCAATTCCACTCTTATTTAGCAGGGATTAGAGTGCAAGAGTGTAATTTTGAGAAAATTACACTTTTATGTACACTCTTTACACTCTTTAGTACACCCTTATTGCACTTTTAAAAATACACTATAATTACACTCTTTATTACACTCTTGACCGAATTGGGTGAAGAAAATGTAAAACTTAATGATAAACTTTTGTTAATCGCATATCGAAAACGACAAGTTAGAAAGTCTATTTTAGCCCGTTTTGTTGCCCTGATACTGAACATATTGAGATTGTGTAGAAATAAAAGCCAATAGTTTTATTTGTATACAAAATTTAATGAAACCTCCAATTAGGTAAAGAACATGTCGAATTTCATTATAAACGTTTGTTAACAACTTTTTAAAAAAAGACGAGTTGAGAAGTCCTAGGCCGAGGTGTGCGTTAATGATCAGACCCATCCAGACTAAAATCGGTCTTGATCAGACCCATCCACACAATAATCTGCCATGATCAGACTTTACCTCGTTTTTCATACGTGCTCGTTTTTGACTCGTTTTTATTTTTGCCATGATCAGACCCATCCAGACCATAATCAGCCATGAACAGACTTAAGCTCGTTTTCACAAAATATGCTCGTTTTTACCGCGTTTAAAAATTTCTGCTCGTTTATAATTTTTTTCAGTACGAAAGAATTCCAAAGTCTGGTTATAGTCTTAGCTTTTAATTATGAAACAACTTTTACGAACCAAAGTTTTCTCTGGGATTTGTAAAATCAGAGGAAAAATTGGCAATTGATGGCTGATATATTTTTTGTAAGAATCGAAAAAAAGTTGGGTTGTTATATAATAATAATAAAAAAATAATAACTATAAATAAAGTCATTTCTTTTTGCAGCGTGACTTGATGATTATTGCATACTTAAGCGTAAGAGGTAAACATAAAATTTTATTTCTATGACAATTTTTGACGGTTTTTGATAAGTAACGTCCTCTTTGAAGATTTAGTCACCTTTTAGTACATAGAAATGGTGAATTTTTCTGTGAGTGGATTCATTTTGAATCATTATCAGGTATGAAGTAAAACAAAAACCAACTGTCTGAAGTCTGTTGAGAGTAAAGTATACGTAGTCCCTGCAAAATAGTCAATCATACGTTTTGTGTTCCAATAACATAACGTTTTCACTGATAAAAATTGTACCTTTCTAAAATCGTAAACCGTAACAATTCTCAAACTTCCAATCCGTTTTAAACTCATCCTATAACAGGACGGCACACCTACTAAATTTTGCACATTCTTTAGAAAAGAAATTTGGGATCTAAAACAATTTTTGCTTCATAATGATTTTTCTCTCGGGCCAAAACGGAAAGTTTCATATAAACTTTACTGTAGAAAAATAGTTCTTTGATCGCTTGAATAGCTCGATGATCGTTTGAATAGTTTTTTTCTGTTGAAATCAAACATTTAAAACGGGCAAATGGGCAAAGATAAAAAACTAGCAGTTTTTGACAGCTTAGTTAGGTTACGCTTTCATTGAAATTTTAAGTTAGTTGAATAATGCAAACCCGGGTTGAGGTTGTGGAAATGTGAACTAGACGATCCAGACGCAAAACATCAATGACTCGACAGTCCAGACAATTCTCGGAGTACGAGTCGAAATTCCGGGAAATTGTGCGAAATTGTGCGAAATAGCGCGAACAATCAGAAATTGTTTGACTATGACTCGACAGACCAGAAAGTGCAAATCTGTGCGACGGTAAGTCAATAGACCAGACAATAACAGAATTATTGGAACAAGTTGTTCGGCGTGCGTTTAGTGTTTTCCAGACACTATTTAAGTTGTTGAAACTAATTGTATCAATTAATTGGGGTAATTCAACAGTTTTTCTATTTTAACGATATCATCAAATTTCTGTGGATGTTGTTTTTTGTAAAAACACACAAAACATCATAGCCTTCATGGTGAGTTGGGAAATTCTTTCCCACCTCACCATGAAGGTTTTCTGTGATCTAGGACGTCAAAGTCGACCAGAATCACACACACAAATACGCCGGGAACGCTGCTTCACGTTGTTTTACGTCGGTTCCGGAGATTTTGGGCTTCACTGATAGCTCAAAAAATGGGGTGTAGAAGAGTATTTTGTTAATATCTTCTAAAGTACTGAACCAAATTAAACGCGAGCAGTCGCGTTTTGTTTGCATTGAACCCTTCTTAATTGCAGTGTTTAGTTGTTTTCTGAAATCAAAAGGTAAGTTTAGGCAAATTTTTCAATTAATCACTAAAAATGTAATTGATCACAAATAAACAGGATCTGAATGTTTTGCAATTTTTCACTTTTTTCTTTCAATTTGGAAAAAAAATCAGTGACTAATAGCGCATTGCTTCTCACGCAAGCCGGTATTCTATGAAATTGTTAGTTTAAGTCCTAAAAATTTTTTGTGGGAAAATTATTCAGGATTGAATGCTGAAAAACTTATCTTTTCTTAATTTTTAATGACTGAGTTTTGGTTTAAGCAACCAAACTGCTTTTTAGGCGCTTTTTTTGTGCCTCTCAAACACCATCTCAAGCCTTGAAGCTAAATTTTCAATTGTTGTTGTTAATTCCACTTTTTTCACGATTGACTTCAAATTTCGCTGGATGTCGTTTTATGTCAAAACACACAAAACATCATAACCTAAATGGCGAAGTGGGAAAGAATTTCCAAGTTGTTTCCCACCTCTCCATTAGGATTTGCCGTCGGAAAGACCTCAGATGTCTATTCTCAAATTTTATGCCTGAGTGGTGTTTTGCGTAATTGAACTATTTTTTCGGCGTGCCTTTTGTGTTTTCAAGACATTTTTTAAGTTGTTGAAGCTAATTGTATCAATTAATTGGGTTAACTCAACAATTTTTCTTTTTCAACGATTTCATCAAATTTCTGTTGATGTTGTTTTATGTAAAAACACACAAAAGATCATAGTCTTCATGGTGAGTTGGGAAATTTTTTCCCACTTTCCATGAAGGTTTTCCGTGACCCAGAACGTCAAAGTCGACCAGAACCACACCCACAAATACGCTGGGAACGCTGTTTCACGTTGTTTTACGTCGGATCCGGAGATTTTGGGCTTCACTGATAGCTCAAAAATTGGGGTGTAGATTAGTATTTTGTTAATATCTTCTAAAGTACTGAACCAAATTATACGGGAGCAGCCGCATTTTGTTTGCATTGAACTCTTCTTGATTGCAGTGTTTAGTTGGTTTCTCAAATTTATGGTAAAAAATGGTAAATTTGTGGGAAAGTTATTCAGGATTGAATGCTGAAAATCTTATCTTTTCTTAATTTTTAATGACTGAGTTTTGTTTTAAGCAACCAAACTGCTTTTTAGGCGCTATTTTTGTGCCTCTCAAACACCATCTCAAGTCTTGAAGCTAAATTTTCAATTGTTGTTGTTAATTCCACTTTTTTCACGATTTACGTCAAATTTCGTTGGATGTCGTTTTATGTCAAAACACACAAAACATCATAAACTGAATGGCGAAGTGGGAAAGAACTTCCAAGTTGTTTCCCACCTCTCCATTAGGATTTGCTGTCGCAAAGACCTCAGATGTGGTAAGTAAGAATATTTGCAATAAAAATCCAAGCAAAATCTGCATTTGCGGAGGAAAGAACTTGTTTTATCACATAGAGAAAGGAACTTAATTTTTCGTTTTTTTTTCAATTTTCCCATTCAATTTATGACCGAAACAAGTGAATATTGGCATAATTTGTTGCTTTAGGACGTGCTTCTCTGGAATGGATAGTCACACTCCTGGAAATATTCTTTATAACTGTTCTTCAATGATGAATGCGGAAAAACAAGTCTATTCTCAAATTTTATGCCTGAGTGGTGTTTTGCTCAATTGAATTTGTTTTTCGGCGTGCGTTATGTGTTTTCCAGACATTATTAAGGTTGTTGAAGCTAATTGTATCAATTAATTGGGTTAACTCAAGATTTTTTCTTTTTCAACGATTTCATCAAATTTCTGTGGATGTTGTTTTATGTAAAAACATACAAACCATCATAGCCTTCATGGTGAGTTGGGTAATTTTTTCCCACCTTTCCATGAAGATTTTCCGTGACCTAGGACGTCGAAGTCGACCGGAATCACACCCACAAATACGCCGGGAACGCTGCTTCACGTTGTTTTACGTCGGTTCCGGAGATTTTGGGCTTCACTGATAGCTCAGAAATTGGGGTGTAGAATAGTATTTTGTTAATATCTTTTAAAGTACTGAACCAAATTAAACGGTAGCAGTCGCATTTTGTTGGCGTTGAACCCTTCTTGATTGCAGTGTTTAGTTGTTTTCTCAAATCAAAAGTTAAGTTTAGGCAAATTCTTCAAATGATCACTAAAATTTTAATTGAGCACAAATAAACAGGATCTGAATGTTTTGCAATTTTTCACATTTTTCATTCAATTGGGAAAAAATAAGTGACTAATAGCGCATTGTTTCTCACGCAAGCAGGTATTTTATGAACTTGTAAGTTTAAGACCTAAAAATTTTTTGTGAAAAGTTATTCAGGATTGAATGCTGAAAATCTTATCTTTTCTTAATTTTTAATGACTGAGTTTTGTTTTAAGCAACCAAACTTCTTTTTAGGCGCTATTTTTGTGCCTCGCAAGCACCATCTCAAGCCTTGAGGCCAAATTTTCAATTGTTGTTGTTAATTCCACTTTTTTCACTATTTACGTCAAATTTCGCTGGATGTCGTTTTAAGTCAAAACACACAAAACATCATAACCTGAATGGCGAAGTGGGAAACAACTTCCAAGTTGTTTCCCACCTCTCCATTAGGATTTGCCGTCGCAAAGACCTCAGATGTGGTAAGTAAGAATATTTGCAACAGATATCCAAGCAAAATCTGCAGTTGAGGAGGAAAGAACTTGTTTTATCACATTGAGAAAGGAACTTAATTTTTTGTTTTTTTTTTCAAATTTCTCAATCAATTTATGACCAAAACAAGTGAAAATTGGCATAATCTGTTGCTTTAGGACGTGCTTCTCTGGAATTGATAGTCACAGTCCTGGAAATATTCTTTAGAACTGTTCTTCAATGATGAATGCGGAAAAACAAGTCTATTCTCAAATTTTATGCCTGAGTGGTGTTTTGAACTAGTTTTTCGGCGTGCGTTTTGTGTTTTCAAGACATTATTTAAGTTGTTGAAGCTAATTGTATCAATTAATTGGGTTAACTCAACAATTTTTCTTTTTCAACAATTTCATCAAATTTCTGTGGATGTTGTTTTATGTAAAAACACACAAAACATCATAGTCTTCATGGTGAGTTGGAAAATTTTTTCCCACTTTCCATGAAGGTTTTCCGTGACCTAGGACGTTGAAGTCGACCAGAATAACACCCACAAATACGCCGGGAACGCTGATTCACGTTGTTTTACGTCGGTTCCTGAGATTTTGGGCTTCACTGATAGCTCAAAAATTGGGGTGTAGAATAGTATTTTGTTAATATCTTCTAAAGTACTGAATCAAATTAAACGTGAGCAGTCGCATTTTGTTTGCATTGAAATTTTCTTGATTGCAGTGTTTAGTTGTTTTCTGAAATCAAAAGGTAAGTTTAGGCAAATTTTTCAATTAATCACTAAAAAATTAATTGATCACAAATAAACAGGATCTGAATGTTTTGCAATTTTTCACTTTTTTCATTCAATTGGGAAAAAAACAAGTGACTAATAGCGCATTGTTTCTGACGCAAGCAGGTATTCTATGAAATTGTTAGTTTAGGTCCTAAAAATTTTTTGTGGGAAAGTTATTCAGGATTGAATGCTGAAAATCTTATCTTTTCTGAATTTTTAATGACTGAGTTTTGTTTTAAGCAACCAAACTGCTTTTTAAGCGCTTTTTTTGTGCCTCTCAAACACCATCTCAAGCCTTGAAGCTAAATTTTTAATTGTTGTTGTTAATTCCACTTTTTTTTCACGATTTACGTCAAATTTCGCTGGATGTCGTTTTATGTCAAAACACACAAAACATCATAAACTGAATGGCGAAGTGGGAAACAACTTCCAAGTTGTTTCCCACCTCTCCATTAGGATTTGCCGTCGCAAAGACCTCAGATGTGGTAAGTAAGAATATTTGCAACAGATATCCAAGCAAAATCTGCATTTGCGGAGGAAAGAACTTGTTTTATCACATTGAGAAAGGAACTTAATTTTTTTTCACTCATTCAGTTTATGACCAAAGCAAGTGAATATTGGCATAATCTGTTGCTTTAAGACGTGCTTCTCTGGAATGGATAGTGACAGTCCTGGAAATATTTTTTAGAACTGTTATTCAATTGTGAATGCGAAAAAAAACATTCTATTCTCAAATTTTTTACCTGAGTGGTGTTTTGCGCAATTGAACAAGTGTTTCGGCGTGCGTTTTATGTTTTCTAGACACTATTTAAGTTATTGAAGCTGATTGTATCAATTAATTGGGTCAATTCAACATTTTTTCTTTTTCAACGATTTCATCAAATTTCTGTGGATGTTGTTTCATGTAAAAACACACAAAACATCATAGCCTTCATGTTGAGTTGGGAAATTTTCCCCACCTCACCATGAAGGGTTTTCGTGACCTAGAACGTCAAAGTCGACCAGAATCACACCCACAAATACGCCGGGAACGTTGTTTTACGTTGTTTTACGTCCGTTCCGGAGATTTTGGGCTTCGCTGATAGCCCAAAATTTGGGGTATAGAATAGTATTTTGTTAATATCTTCTAAAGTAATGATCCAAATTAAAAGGGAGTAGTCGCATTTTGTTGTCATTGAACTCTTCTTGATTGCAGTGTTTAGTTGGTTTCTCAAATCGGCCTAATCAAAAACTTTTTAACGTTCAAATTTGAAACATGTCGAATTTTCGGGCTATTCTGAGTGACCCAAATTTCGTTTCAACAAAGCAGCTGATTTACCCAAGAAATGTTAGTGTTTTAGAATCCCCAGTTAGTGGGGAGTCTCCCCCTATATATATATATATATATATATATATATATATATACATACATACATATATATATATATATATATATATATATATATATATATATATATAAATATATATATATATATATATATATATATATTGTATGTAATTTTACGTATTTCAGGTGGTGAATTTTAGCGTAACGTGACCGGTACTTGTCCTATTTTGTCATTCGGTACGGTACCTTTATGTTACAATATCTGCTCGTAGAGTGAACCGATTTTCGATCTGTTTGTTGATTTGAACTCAGCGTGAGGCGTACTTAAATCCCTGTAAATGGTGTTTGGTTTCTTTCAGCCGTCTTCGAGAAATTGGCCAGGACACATACCTCCATTTTGACCAATTCTTGTCCGGTACATTTCGTGAATCTACATGTTAGACCACTAAAACTAGCTCATTTAGACTGAATAATTAGTTCGTTAGAGTCGTCTGATAATGGGAACTGTTCCCATATACATTTTCTATAGTGTTTTATGGCATTGACATAGTCAAACTGGGGTCTGATGTCACGTCACCTCGCTTTTTTGGTCATTTGGCAGGGTACCTATTTTTTGCTATAACTTCTTCTAGAGTGCACCGATTGCTCTCATTTTCTAATATGATGCGTATGTCAAGCAGTGCTACAAACCGTACTAAGGCTGTTTTTTTTGTTCAGCTGTTTTCGAGAAATTGGCCAGGGAACTTGGCCCCGATTTGACCTCCTGGGGAGAGAAGCATCACCACTGAAGACCTTTTAATTCTCTCAACTCTTCTCTTTCAGATTGTTGTTAATGCTCCAAAATTGTTTGCCCTGACGATCCGGATTGTGTTTCAATTAGTTATTGTAAGTTTCTTGTTGAAGTAGAGGAAAAATTGCAGATCGAGCACATGAGTCGTGGGAAAAGGTGGTCAAATTGACCGAATGCTCATCGGCTTTGATTTTCTAAGTACTTATCAGAAACAATTGATGGTATAAATGGTTTTAGAGCCCGTTTTACGGGTAATTCAATGAACTATGTTTCGTTTCGGTATTTCAGAAATTATTAACGATTTTCGACCTCGAACCTCCGAAAATGACCACATGCTCACTGCTCGATCTTTAATTTTTCTTTAATCAGAGTGTTTATGTTGATAACCAGTTAATATGAGTTGCGATATGATCGCACTAAATTTTTAAGACTATGGCGAACAATTTTGATGGACCCTTCGGGAAACTATAACCCAACGAGCGTTTGGTACCAATTGAAAAAAGAGCATAGTGGCTTAATGCTCATCGGCTTTGATTTCCTAAGTACTTATCAGAAACAATTGATGGTATATATGGTTTTAAAGCCCGTTTTACGGGCAATTCAATGAAATATGTTTCGTTTGAATTGGTTTAATTTTTCAGAAGTTATTAACGATTTTCAACCTCGAACCTCCGAACATGACCACATGCTCACTGCTCGATCTTTAATTTTCCTTTAAACAGAGTGTTTATGTACACAACTGGTCAATATGAGTTACAATATAATCTTATCAAACTTTTAAGACTATGTTGAACGTTTTTGGTTTGCTCTTCGGGAAACTATAGTCGATTTAGCGTTTGGTACCAATTGAAAAAAGGGCATGGTGACTTAACGCTCGGTGGTTTTGATTTCCTAAGTACTTAACAGAAACAGCTCAAGCTATATTTGATTTTAAAGCCCGTTTCACGTTCGATCTAATGAGCTATGTTTCGTTTTGATTGGTTTATTATTTTGGAAGTTATTAATAACTGAACGTCTCAAACTTCAGAAACCGGTTAAGCACTGACTGCTCGATCGCTTATTACTTACTTCAGAGCTAATGTGATGAAGCCACCGGCTAATATGAGTGTCAGTATTATCCAAAAAAGATTTTAGGTTGATTGCAAGGACCATTTAATACAGTATTGCTCCAAAAAGTTGATCGAGCATGTACAATTTGTTTCGATTCAGACGGGACACAAATTTCGAAAATATAGGTCTTTTTCATCGGGTCAAGGAGTTGTCCAAATCAAACCAAACTCGGTATGGAGTATCCACTGTGTAGGTAGAGTGTACGAAGAAAAGAATTGTTGCTATAGCGCCCCTAGGAAAAAGTTGGTATTTCATAAGGAAATTTTTGAGTTTCGCGAATAACGAATTTTAAAAATAGGTCTTTTTGAAAGGTTCAAGGAGTTGTCCAAGTCAAACCAAACTGGGTATGCAGTATCACCAGTGTAATTAAAGTGTAAAACAAAAAGAATTTCTGGAATAGCTTGACTACGAAAAAGGTTGGGTTATCATACAAAAAATTTCGAGTTTCGCGATTAGCGAATTTTAAATATATTTGTTTTTGATAGGGTCAAGAAGTTGTCCAAATTAAAACAAACTCGTTATGAAGTATCCGCTGTGTAAGTAGAATGTATGAAAAGAAGAATTGTTGCTATAGCTTGCCTAATAAAAAAGCTATTATTTCATACGGAGAATTTTGATTTTCGCGAATAACGAATTTTAAAAATAGGTCTTTTTGACCGGGTCAAGGAGTTGACCAAATCGAACCGAACTGGCTATGGAGTATACCTGGAGTGTAAAACAGAAATAATTTTTGCTATGGCTTCCTAGGAAAAAAGTTAGCTTTTCATACGGAAATTTTTGATTACTTCGAATATTAAATTTTTAAATATATATTTTTATCGGGTCAAGGAGTTGTTCAAATCA
Source organism: Convolutriloba macropyga (assembly GCF_964194025.1). Classification (NCBI taxonomy): domain Eukaryota; kingdom Metazoa; phylum Xenacoelomorpha; order Acoela; family Convolutidae; genus Convolutriloba; species Convolutriloba macropyga. The sequence goes on from NC_134481.1 coordinate 3,222,501, forward strand.
AACGAAACTGGGTATGGAGTATACCATGGGTACCTAGGGTGTAAAACAAAGAGAGTTTTTTCTATAGCTTGACTAGGAAAAAAGTCAGTGTTTTGTACGGAAATTTGCGATTATTTCGAATAAATTGCGATTATTGAATTTTAAAGATAGGTCTATTTCGTCAGGTCGAGGAGTTGTCCAAATCGAACATAACTGGGTATGGCGTATACCATGGGTACCTAGAGTGTAAAACAAAAAGAATTTCAGCTATAGCTTGTCAAGGAAAAAAGTTAGCTTTTCATACGGAAATTTGCGATTATTTCCAATATTTAATTTTTAAATATAGTTTTTTATTTCATCGGGCCAAGGAGTTGTTCAAATCGAACCAAATTGATATCCCAGACTACCAGTACTATTTAGGTTGTAATGCAGAAAAATTGGTCCGCCTAACTTTCCTAGAAAAAAGTTCGTATAATTTTATTGGGTTAAGCAGTTGTTCAAATCAGACAAAACTCGGTATGGAGTATCACCAGTGCAGTTAAAGTGTAACACAAAAAGAGTTTTTGGTATAGATTGCCTAGGAAAAAAGTTAGTTTTTCATACGGAAATTTGCGATTAATTCGAATCATTTACTTTGAATAATTTTCATAAATATGTCTTTTTCATGGGGTCTAGTGGTTGTCCAAATCAAATCAAACTCGGCATGTAGTATCCCCTGTGTACCTAGAGTCTAAAACAAAAAGAACTTTTGTAATAGCTTGCACAGGAAAAAAGTTAGTTTTTCATACGGAAAATTCCTATTATTTCGAATAACTTGCCTTTATTGAAATTCAAAAAATGGTTCTTTTTCGTCGGGTCAAGGAGTTGTTCAAATGGCATCAAATTGGGTATGGAGTACACCATGGGTACCTAGAATCTATAACAAAAATAATTTTTGCTATAGCTTGCCTACGACAAAAGTTGGGTTTTCATACGGAAATTTGCGAATTTCTCGAATAACGAATTTTAAAAATAGGTCTTTTTCATTGGGTCAAAATATTGTCCAAATTGAACCAAACTTGGTATGGAGCATCCCCTGTGTAGGTAAAGTGTAGAAAAGAAAAGAATTTTGGCTATAGTTGTCTAAGAAAAAAGTTAGTATTTCATACAGAAATCTGCGATTATTTCGAATAAATTTCCATTATATAATTTTAAAAACAGGTCTTTTTCATCGGGCCAAGAAGTTGTCCCAATTGAACCAAACTCAGTATGCAGTATCACCAGTGTAATTAAGGTGTAAAACAAAAAGAATTTTTGGTAAAGCTTGCCTAGGAAAAAAGTTAGTTTTTCATACGGAAATTTGCGAATTTCGCGTTTAGCGATTTTTAAATACAGGCATTTTTGATTGGGTCAAGATGATGTCCAAAATGAACCGAACTCGGTATGAAGTATTCGATGTGTAGGTAGAGTGTAAAACAAAAAGAATTTTTGGTATATCTTGCCTAGGAAAAAAGTTGGGTTTTCTTACGGAATTTTTTCGAATTTCGCGATTAGCGAATCTTAATTATAGTTATTTGTGATTGGGTTAAGAAGTTGTCCAAATTGAACTAAATTTGGTATGGAGTATCCCCTGTGTAGGTAGAGTTTAGAAAAAAAAGAAGTTTTGCTATAGCTTGGCTAGGTAAAAAATTAGTATTTCATACGGATATTAGCGATTGTTTCGAAGAAATTGCGATTAAAGAATTTTAAAAATAAGTCTTTTTCATCGGGTCATGGAGTTGTCCAAATTGAACCAAACTTGGTATGGAGTATCCCCTGTGTAGTTAGAGTGTAGGAAAAAAGAAGTTTTGCTATAGTTTGCCTAAGAAAAAGTTATTTCTTCATACGCATTTCATACGAAACTTTTTGAGTTTCGCGAATAACGAATTTTGAGTATAGTTCTTTTTAATTGAGTCATAGAGTCGTCGAAATCAAATCAAACTTGGCATGGAGTATCACATGTGTATGTAGAGTGTAGGGCAAAAAAGAATGTTTGCTATAGCTTGCCTAGTAAAAAAAGTTAATATTTCACACGGAACTTTTTGAGTTTTGCAAATAACAAATTTTAAATAGTTTTTTTCTGATTGGTTTAAGAAGTTGTCCAAATTGAGCAAAACCAGGCATGGAGTATCACCTGTGTAGGTAGAACGTAGAACAAAACGAATTTTGGCTATAGCTTGCCTAGTAAAAAATTACTATTTCAGACGGAACTTTCTGAATTTTGCGAATAACGAATTATAATTATAGTTTTTTTTTGATCGGGTCAAGGAGTTGTTCAAATCAAACCAAAATTGGCATGGTATATCATATGTGTATGTAGAGTGTAGGAAAAAACGAATTTTTGCTATGGCTTGCCTGAACAAAAAGTTAGTTTTTCATACGGAACTTTTTGAATTTTGCGAATAACAAATTTTAGCTATAGTTTTTTTTCTGATTGGGCAAGAATATGTCCAAATCGAACCAAACCTAGCATGGAGTATCACCTGTGTAGGTGTAACGTAGGACAAAACGAATTTTTGCTATAGTTTGCCTAGTAAAAAAGGTAGTATTTCATACGGAACTTTTTGAATTTTGCGAATAACGAATTTTAAATATAGTTTTTTCTGATTGGGTCAAGAAGTTGTCCAAATTGAACCAAACTTGGCATGGAGTATCCCCTTTGTAGGTAAGATGTAGGACAAAACGATTTTTTGCAATAGGTCGCCTATTAAAAAAGAGAGTATTTCATAGGGATCTTTTTAAATTTTGCGAATAACGAATTTTAACTATAGTTTTTTTTTTATTGGGACAAGGAGTTGTTCAAATCAAACCAAACTTGGCTTGGAGTATCCCCAGGGTATATAGAATCTAAGGAAAAAAGAATTTTCTGTATAGCTTGCCTCTCGAAAAAGTTAGGTTTTTGAACGAAAAATTGCGGTTATTTCGAATAAGTAATTTTAAAAAAAGGTCATTTTCATCGGGTCAAGGAGTTGTTCAAATCGAACCAAACTCGGTATGGAGTATTACCAAGGTATATAGAATATAGGAAAAAAAGAATTTCCGGTGTAGCTTGCCTCTGGGAAAATTTAGGTTTTTGAACGAAAAATTGCGATTATTTCGAATAAGTAACTTTAAAAAAAGTTCTTTTTCATCGGGTCAAGGAGTTGTTCAAATCGAACCAAACTCGGTATAGACTATTCCTAGGGTATAATAAAAAATCAGGGAAAAAAGAATTTCCGTTATAGCTTGCTTACTAAAAAGTTACTTCTTTGTTTATGTTTTTTTATTTAAGATATTTTGTAATTCATTACGTTTTTGTTATTGTTTCCGACAGTTCTTAGCTATTTTATTGTTTGCTTTTATTTTGTTTTGGAGATAGAGTTTAGGCCTGGTTTTTTGGCCAGTGCTTTGCTCAAAAATCTCCTATAGTTGAATGTTCATAACTCCGCCGTAGCCGGTCCCCTGCCCGGTTGAGATAAGGAGGAGGGAAACACACCCAAATCATAATGGAGAAATCTCAAGAGTTGATTTTTTTATAATCAAATTGAGATATTTCCGACACTACTGAAGCTAATTATATTTATAGACTCATTTAGTGCATCTGATCAGACTACCGCGTGCTTTCGAGACGGTTTACGGTCCGAGGATTTTACCAAAAAATAACGGGGAAAAGAGTTTAAAGAGTGTAAAAAAATTTTTTTACACCGTTAGTGCTACCCTTAATAAGGGTGGAAAAAGTGTAATGCAAGAGTGTAATTATAAGAAAAAGAGTGGAAGAGTGTAATAAAAAGATTTAATGGTGTAAAATAAGGGTGTAAAAATAAGTTAAAGGTGTAATTAAAAAGAGTGTAACTGGAAGAAATTACACCGTTATTCCACCGTTAAGTCTTCTTTAGACTCTTAAATTACGATTTTTCCACCCTTATTAAGGGTAGCACTAACGGTGTAAAAATATTTTTTTACACTCTTTACACTTTTTTCTCCGTTATTTTTTGGGGAAAATCCTCGGCCCGGGTACCTAAATTTGGTCTGATTGGTCTTGCCCATATCTTAATTTCATTCTGGTCAGTCGGACCAAACCCAATTGTTGGTTTGGTTTGTTCAGTGTGGCCCATACCCAATTTTTGGTCTGTTCAATTCGGTTTATACCCAATATTTGATATGAGCTTATACTTATTAGCCCCTTCTGGTGTGAACCCAAAAAGAATATCCGTCTGTTAATCTCTTTATAGAGGTAACATTTTGAAAGTTTGCTCAAACAAAGCGACTCGGTAATGTGCGATCGCACATGAGGTTCCAACCCCGCTCATCCACAATTTTGGCATGAGTGTCTACCAAATGAGGAACATAGAGAAATCCAGAAATTCAATTACTTTTATAGAAAAAAAATTGGTATATGAACGAAAAGATAGCCTCCAAAGCAAATAACTCAGTGATGGAGTACAAATGGTGCATCAGATTGATCAAATGTGCAAATATTCAGAAAGCGAGTCAAGACGAACAGCAAAATCAAACAACAACAACAAAATTTAATTACAACAAAAACTTTATGTCCTTTTTAAAAAACAAAATTTAATAACAAAGTCAAAATACCGTAAGATGAAACTGATACTAAACAAAATAACTTGTAATTCACCTGAAAAAATATGGGAGTAGTCAATTAAAAGGCTTGGTAAAAATCAGACAGTAAAGAACAAAACAGTAAAGTTGAAAAATTCGCTTATTTTTTTTTTAAATAATTAATTTCAAAGTAATGAAAAACATTAGAAATCAACGAAATTATCCCATTGGTGAACGATGGCCAATTCCTCTAAAGAAGAACTGCCGGTATGCAACTTTTTATGCGGTTACAAAAAGAACAACAAAATAGACAACAAACAAAAAATCAGTTAAAACTTGGCAGAAAACGCTTCCGAAACACTAAAGCCATACCATGGCCATCAAAAAAAGTTCGATTGCACTTTTTACGAGCACCAGCTCGCAATAATGCATTAAGTGACCTCTCATATATGAAGCTAGGTAACAAGTAGACAAAAATGAAAAAAAGCGAAATTAAGTAACACTTTAATTTTTTTTTCGATAAATAATTTTTTCAAAGACATGAACGGCATTTATTACAGAACGAAATAACTAAATAGTTTCGTATACTCCTCCGATGGAAGTCTTGAGAATTGCAGTTATCCAGAATATTTCTTATGTCTACAAAACGAACGTCAAACATGAAATCGAGAATTAATTTACTTCTTTTTCCGTGTCGAAGTCAGTAAAGTCAATTAATTCTCTAAAAACATTAGATTGTGTGACACCAATCCCTTTTGAAACCTTCCTTTCAACAATACTGTCATATTTGGCCCGTAATTAACGAGACTGGATCACAAACAGACAATAACAGGATCAGTATTGCGAAGTTAAAAACTGTTTTTTTAATTTGGAAAACAATTGTTTTCAGAATCATGAAAGCCATCAGCTATCTACTAATACCAGATTATCGGCTAAACTGTTCTTCCATGAAAAGCCAATGAAACCGGGTCAAAACAGGAAATTTCATACGACTAAAAAGACAAAATAAAACCGACAGTTAACGAAAAAAATTTAAAAATTCAAATAAGTTCTTCGAGAAAGAAGTTTCGAAGCCTTTAAAATCATAATCTTTATCTTCAAGGATTTTAAGATTATCAATTTTGTCTTATTCTGAAAGCCAAAAAATTTCTATATGAACTGTCAATAACGTGATAATGTGACAAAACCAGAAAACGTGAAAAATGGGCAAGCACCTAAGTTTTAATTACACAGCACCCTCAACGGACTTTGAGGTAGAAAAATCCCCCCTTTTGAGTCTACAAAGATTGTGTTAGTGGTGTTTGGGTCTGGAATTCCTGCAAATTAAATCAAGCTGGACTAAAAAAAATTACTTTGTGCGGTTTTTGATGAAAAATTCATAATTTTGGAATATTTAGCCAGCTTTTTTGACAAAAAAAGCTGGCTCTTTCAAAAAAAAAACAAGTTTTAGCAAAATTGGCAAAGTTTTAGTCGAAAAATTCCGGAACAAGGGAATAAAATCTCACTGGATTTCACTCTATTTTCTCAAAAATTAAGCCTCGCTAACTACCTGTAAAAAACTCAAACTAAAAAATCTTTTTAATTCCATATTCTACGCTGGACAAGCTTTCTAATGATACCAGTCTCAACTCTCTACAATGAATATATCGATCGGCCAAAATTGACTGAACAAAAAAACGCATTTGAGTATATAGTTCCTTCCCCCTCAAGATGGGTCGGAAAAATAAGCGTTCAAACAACCTATTTGGACTATTCTAAGCTCAGAAGTCCAGCTCAAAACTGTAGCCAGTCCTCTACAAAAATGACCATTTTTGTTAGCAGCAGCCGATCCTCAGCAACTAGCAACATAAAGAGAGACGCTTAAGCATACACTGAATTTCAATTGATGAATACTCTGTGGTTTTGATGACTTTTGGTGAAAAAACACGCAATTTAGTGTCAGCTTTTTTTGGGCCTAAAATTTGAAACGCATAAATTATAACTTTTCAGCGTAAATCAGTACATGTTTTGTTGCAGGATAACCAAAGTCTGTTCAGTCTGGCCCTGGGTCTGTTCAGTCTTGTCAAGGGTTGTCAAAGTCTGCTCGGTCTGACCCAGGGTTGGCAAAGTCTGTTCAGTCTGGTCCATGCCTGATTTTTAGTCAGCTTGTCCTGTCCCCCATGTCCGCAACCCAAGTCCGTCTGGCCCTTACCTGTCTTGGGTCGGAGACCTCACCCTGCATGGTCAGACCAAAAGATCAGTAAATGACACAAGCAAAGCTTTGAAGTAAAAGAGGCAAATGAAATGTTGTTGACAGTGATTTTTGCGAACAACAATACTGTCTGGGTTATAAATTCAGGGAAAAAGAAAATTAGGCGACAGTGGACAAAAATTTGTAAGCAGATGAATTTACATAATTACAAATGAAGGAACGGTCGGTGCGATTTCTTATGCGAACTAATATGGTGTGATTATTAAACAATATGCCCTTTAGCGTCCAAATTTCAACGCACTCTCCTAGCACTCAAGTTATGACTCCCACGTTGTCATTTGAAACGTTCTCAGTCATATTAGTGGTGAATTGAGGCAGTTTTTTTGAAATCGAGGCCAGAGCCTGCAGTATCGGACAAAGTCTGGAGTTGATAGGTTTGTATTTAAATTTTGCCAGGTTGAAATTAAAGTTCAAAGTGATTTATAAAGTATATCAGGATCCAAAAATTTGAAATAAGCAAACATGTAAAAAAAACCAGTGAACAGAACTCGAACTTCGCAGTTCAACATTAAAACGTTTACATAAATAGCACATACAATGAAGCTACACTAAGAAAATCGTGACTTTCAAATGACCACATATTGTAGTTCGTGTTGTGTGTATGTGAAAACGTGATAAATTGAAACAATTTCTTACCAACCTTGAAGAAACAATTCCTGATAAACACTCGGCTCAAAACTTGTCAAGTTGAGGCCTAGAATTGACTCAAAACACGTAAACTCTAGTCGAGGGCTTCATTCCAGACCTCTGAAGTCATGGCGATGACATGACTCAAGACTAGTAAAGGCTTGACCGAATCATGAATAAGGACTTGCGAAGTTTTAACAAGACTTGACTGAAGAGTCGCGGGGCACTGATCAACACTTGGTTGAAGACTTTGAAAAGATTGAACATCCGAGTGGTCAGGTCTCGGCCAACTTTCGATTAAAAAATTCCAAAGCCTAGACAAAAACGTGAATCAAGACATCAAGTTAAGGCCACGAAAAGATTGAAGACTTCTCGTGAACCCTTTGCCGGGATTTGATTCGAGGCCTCTAGGAAGATCTTACTCTACATTAGTGAAGTCTTGGCCAAGACTTGAGTTAAGGTTGTGAAGTTTTTGCCAAGATTTGAGTGAAGATTCGTGTTGTACTGACCAATACTTGATTGGAGACTTGTGAAGTCGCGGCCAGGATTAGAATAAAGTGTTATAATGCCCAGGTCAACACTTGCCTCAAGAATTCTGAATTCATGATCAACAATTGAGTCAAGAACTGCAAAGTTAAGACTTGGTCAACATTTTGATTCTCGATCAGGTCTCATTTTAAACATTCCGAATTTGTGGTTATAACTCGACTGAAGACATTTTTTGCTGTCCTGACTAACACTTTGTTGATGACTTGTGAAGTCATGGCCAAAACTCGACGCAAGACCTTCGAAGCCTACACAAAGGGTTGTTTCTTGATTTCTAAAATCTCGTCAAAAACTTGACCCTTGTCAACTCCCGGTTGAAAGTTGAATCAAAAATTGCCAACTGTCGGCCAAGACTTTAATGAAGATTTTTGGGTATTGATGGGACTCATAGGACTTGTACAGTGTTGGCCGTGAATTGACTCAAGACTTGTGACATCTCGATCAAAACTTGGATCTATTCTGTTTCCCCCCCCCCCCCCCCCGTGTTTTTATGCCACCAGTTACAAATTTTATTTTGTTATGTAGCACGTTACTATGTAAAAAAAGCACGTGCGCTTGGGGGGGGGGGCGTAAAAAATACAAGCCCATTAAGCTGGGGGGGAGGAACAGATTAGATCCCAAAAATTAACCTAGAAGATTTGAGGTCCTGATTAACAACTAGCTGAAGATCTATTAGTAGTGTTTTTTTGGATGTTACAGACAGAGTTGCACCCTTAATACAGCTGGGTAGAGAGAAACATAAACAGCCTAAATGGTTCACCAACACGCTGAAAAATCTTAAAAATAAGAAGAATTGCGCATCGTTATTGGAAAGGAAGTGATGGTAATAGTTTGCTAGAAAAGTTCAAAAATATAAGATTAAAACAGTGCTCTGTAGCCAAAAAAGACTTCTATTTAAACAAATTTAAATCCTGCCTCGGTAATAAAAGACAAGTCTATAAATTAATAAATGATTTAAACGGTAAAGTATTGAGCAGTTTCAAGGTCCCTGTTCAGGAAACTGTGGAAAGCAGTATTAGTCAGCCGAATGATCAAGATAACGAAATAGTCTTTAATAGTTACTTTGCCAATGTTGGGTTTGAAATCAGCAAGCATCGCGGTGCTGAAAATGAACCTGAAGTTCCAAGACGTCAACGATCGATGTTTTTGTTTAAAGTTACAAAGGAGGAAGTTCAATTTGTAATATCAAATTTGGATAATAAATCATCCTCTGGTGAGGATTTTGTTAATAATTATTTGGTAAAAATGTCAGCGCCTGTAACTATTGAGTACATTACGTTTTCAATAATTCTTTCGTTTCACAGAGGCGAATTCCCGCAAGAGATTAAAAAGCAAAAGTTTTTCCTTTGCACAAATCTGGTTCAAAGTTATATGCAAATAATTACAGGCCTATTTCACTACTTATTGTTTGGAGCAATGTTTGTGAGAAAATTAAGTCTAATCGGGTTTACACTTGCTTTGAAAGATTTTCTTTGTTTTATCATGGACAATTCGGACTTCGCAACAAACACAGTACAATTGATGCACTTGTTGAACTTACGAAAAAATTGAGATCTGTATCTAAAAGAGGCAACGTTTTTAGTTTTTTCTTGGATCTGAGGAAAGTTTTGATACAATTGATTGCAAAATGATGATTGAGAAGCTAGAACGCTACCGTATCAGAGGAAAGGTATTGAAGTGGTTTGAATTATACCACGAGCAGAGAGTGCAGCGTGTTCATTTGAACAGAGTATGTCTAGCTGGGAAGAACTTAAATATGGTGTACCACAGGGCTCTATTCTTCGTTCCCTACTATTCACTATCTACATAAGTGATTTACCTTTAGTTTAAAAAAAGCTTGATGTTATTCTGTTTGCAGAAGATGCAAATCTTACTGCTGTAGGAATGCAGGTAAACAAAGTTGAACAAGAATTAAAGAATATTAGCAAGTGGCTCAATTCAAATAAATTAATGCTCAATTTAAATAAAACGGCACAGATGGGTGTCACTTTAGCAACTAATGCGTCAGACAGTTCCAGTTTTAACTCGACGGAATTAAAAAGGAACCAGTTTTTAAATATTTAGGAATACTTGTGGATTCCAAGCTTTCTTTTGGAAGTCATATTGAAGAAGTTAAAAAGAGGTTAAATAAGCAATGCGGTATTATCGCAAAACGGAGACATTTTTTACCTAGAAAACTGTTGATACAGTATTACGAATCAAACTTTAGGCCTTTTGTTCACTATGGAGTCTTAGTGTATGGCTGCTGTAGTTCTTCTTTGCTTCTGCCTATTTATCTTTTACAGAAAAAAAATGTAAAGCTGATTTATTTCAAGAAAAGAACCGATTCATGTGAGGACATATTCCGGAAGCGCTCCATACTGACTGTTTATGATCTGCACGTGTATGAATTGATTTAGTTTTCTCTGAAAGCAATAAGTGGCCTTCATTGTGAAAATTTTTGTAACGACTTGTTAGTACCTTATACCATAGAAAGAGAAACTAGGGGATCGGCAATTAAGTTACTCAAACAACCTTTATGCAAAAGAAAAATAGAACGGTAGTCAATCAAATTTTGTGCAAAAAAAGTGTTACAATAAATTGAAAAGCCTAGAAATTATTCCTGTAGACTTTGAAGCGAAGACGGTAGGCGAAATTGCTAATTTTTTACCATACGTTTAAGTGTTCATTTTTAGTTTGCAATCACGAACTCGGAAGATTTGTATTTGATTTTTAATTTGTGTGCCACATTGCCTATCTCTCAAACAGTGTTAATTTGTATAATTTTCTTTCTTTTCGAATTATATTAATTGTTGTCGTATTTGTACTAAATTCTGGGTAGACTGAAAAGTGGGTGTCTAGAGCCCCGTTGTCTGTCCTCTCCAATTCAATAAATTGTACAGTAATTTGTATATTATTCATTGGAGAAATTATTTCTTTCTTTCTTTCTTTCTTTCTTTCTTTCTTTCTTTCTTTCTTTCTTTCTTTCTTTCTTTCTTTGTTAAGTCTTGACATACATTTGATCCGGGCTTGTTAGATCCGGGCCAACGTTTGTGTCAAGACAAGTAAACACTTGGCCAGTTCTTAAGTCAAGACGTGTAAGTTCTCGGTCATGAGGTTAATTTGGTCTGGGATTCTCTGTTGATGAGCGTATAAAAGTCCAAGGATCTATTCTGTTTCGCCCCCCCCCCCCAGCCTAGTGAGAATAAATCTTTTATGACCCGAAAAACACACGTGCTATTTTCTTTTTATAGTAACGTGCTATATAACAACATATAATTTGCAACTGGTGGTCATAAAAAACACGGGGGGGGGGGGAGGGGGCGAAACAGAATAGATCCAAGTCCAATCAGAAGTCAATAAAGCGCTTTATAATTGTTATAATGATGCGAAGTTGTTTGAATCACTTTGTGCTATACATATGTCACTTACAAAAGTTGTAGTGGAAATAACGTCGTGATTACCAATATTCTTACTTGTGCATGCAAGTTCATTGATGGTGTGCAAGTCCTATATTTGGATTTCGGGGGGGGGGGGGGGGCAAAAGCTTGCTATCTCACTTTTGTCAAAATGCGGAGCAAACGACAAAATTGAGCTTAGTCAACTGATTTAGATATAAGAGATTAGATATTATATTATTAAGAGAAAGCGAAATCAAACTCAGATTAGAAGTATGAAAGTTGTTGCATTTCATCATCCAAATTTCACCGAAAGTTGTTGCACACAAAATCTGTTTACATCGTGAATACAAATTTGCCGCAAATTGATGTCTGGATCACTGAACAGGCATGTCACGATGACATACTTTTGAACGACAATTAACATATGAACCACATAAATTACTAAAAATGTCATTTCTATATCGCAATAATAGTCTGACCATGACCTTATAAGAAAAGAGTGTGATTAAAAGGGCACTATGGGTTGTGAACCCCCGGTAGGTAGTCGTTTAGTTCTGATGTGCTCTGATCAGAGGTTAGTTCAGTTTGGACAACATAAAATTATACCTGTTTTTGTTTCCAGGGTCCTATATATGTGGGCGTGATAATAATCAACCTCTACTGCATTCTGGTCGTGGCCTCCGATGAACAACTTAAGTCCCTGGATTTCTTCTTAGTCACTCTACAAAGTTTCTCAGATCTGGTTTTCACTGGCATTCTTGGTCTCATAGACTACCTTCTCGATCTATGGGCAGCATTTATTTACATATGCTCATACGGCACTTTTTATGACGACAAGTTATTATTCATTTTATTTGTTATAATTAACTAATCAATACCCTCCCGGACCTGAGTCTCATAACATTTCAGTACTGAATCATAGTACTTTTATTATGATTTTTACTATGCCCAGAGTTCTGATCATGACACTTTATAGACATTTCATGGTAAAATTCATAGTAAAATTCTGAGCTTATTCTGGACATAATGAACTTATTCTGGGCTCAGTCTGAACATAATGAATCGTTTATAGGAACTTTTTAGTTCAAACAATTATTCCAATCATTGTAAAAAACTTAGCAGAAATTTCTAAATAACCGATATAAAAAATAAACCGATGAAAACTGCTGCCCAGGTTTGATTTTAGTCATTGATCGGACCCATCCGAACAAAATCAGCCATGATCAGATTTTCGCTTGTCCTAAGACTTTTTTGACCTGCACCTTTTTACCTTGTTTATATTCAGGGCCACCCGTTTGAGGAATTTTGTTTTTCACTTGTAAGAAATCGTCGTTTTTAAATCGTTTTCATTAGACATAAACGATTAAAGCCCTTACGTGGTGATCGTCGTTTTGTTCGTTATTTCGTCGTTATTTTTATGTAGGAAATGATCGTTTTTCAAATAAACGACGAAAAAAAACGTGCTCCCCGCTGGTATTCGAAACATTGAACTCGCGATACATTAGCTGATGCACTGACCACTGTGCTATCAGGCCGTAATACAGATAAGCCAAAAAGATCTAATAGAGAAAAACTAGTTCAAGAGCAATTAAACGACGAAAAAAACAATCAAGAAACGACGATTCCTTTTGGAAAAAAAACGACGTAAGAACCGACAAAAAACGATGAAGAAACTATCAATTCTTACACTTAAAAGACGACTTAAACGACGGAAACTAATGAAAATGAAAAAACGACGACAAAACTACGAAAACTACGATTTCTTACAAAATATTGTCGTTTTTTCGTCGTTGTCCTCAACACGGGCATCCAGGTAAAGTGTTGATTGCTTTCTGCAACTACTTCCAGTCTTCAAAGTCTTTATGTCCCGATGCCTCGGTTCATAGATAATACCTGTTTGGTGTACAGTTTGTTGTTTGATGTGAAACTGCCCCTGCGTGTGCACTGTTGAACAACGTTGCATTTTTCTCAAATGGATGAGTATTTTACAGCACCCACAAGCCAATTGTTTTATTCGGCAGGTCACTCACAGCCGTGACTTAGTATTGTTTAAGTGATAGTCCTTTTAATTTAATAAATAAAAGTTATTTCAATAAATTTAGCTCGTTGTTGATAAACCGAGTCGGAAACAAAAGTTAATCTTGCCAGATCTTACAAGATTGACATTCTCTTGCAATAGATTCATGCAAAATCTTTCAAGATTTTCTTTTTTTTGTCAGCAAAAATTGGCTCGAAAATACAAAAAAGCGCTCAAAAAGCCAAGAAAGCCCTGTCCCACGTCCACTCCTAGAAACAAAACAATTCGGAACCGTCAATGATTGAATGAAAAATTCGACTTCGAGCAATCCTTGACTTTTAAAACCGTCTGTTTAAGAAACTACTTTTAGCCCCGGTGGACGCAATTTTAACTGTCTGATCGTTATTGCACACCCCAATCTAGATCAAACAGAAAAGACCAACGAAAATAATAGGAAAAAAATGAACATTGTTACGCAGTAAATGAACGAATTTCATCCAATCAGAATCGAGTATTTCTAAATTTTAAAATAAGATTTAAATACGTTCTAATATACGTAGAAAGTTCCGAAAAAGTTCAATTAACCTAATTTGAAGTAAATATAACCACGATATGTACCGATTGAGGTGGATTTCGGCTTAATATTTTTAGGTTTTCTAGACAATTGCCGATTGAATACGAACTGATTTTACGTCAATAACATCAGACAAAAAACCAGTAAAAGAGCATCGAAAAAACCTTGCCGCCTAAGTTTCACTTGTTGCTTTGTACGTCTTAATGCTTGCACGTTGTTGCTATACTTACATGAATCAATTCAAAAATATCGAACTTCCGTTATTTCGTCAGAGTTAATATGGTGCCGCGACCCGGGACACCTTTGGATTTCACTGAATTTGGATTAATTACCTTCTTTTTAGCCTAATAGTTGTGATAAACTTATCAAATAGTAATAGCAATTATGGCAATTGTAAAATGAAGATGAAAGACTATTTGGCAGATGCAAGACCATATCATGACTTCCCAGTTAGCTCAACGACAACATGCGGCGACATGCTTGCCTCTTTAATTTACACGCGGATGGAAGCTATGAGTTGACTGAATATTGGCGAGATTGTGCTCAATTGATTTTCGAGTGACGCAGAGAGGCAATGTGGTCACCAAGTCTCAGAGGTCACCTTCACGCTCAAACGATTCAATCACCCCATGGGAAATGCTACGACAGCCAGGCCAGGAAAGCATTATTGAATCGAGCCAACAATCCAACCCAACAGCACACAGCAGACGTCAACTGGTAGTGCGACATCGGCAAATACAGGACGATCAAAACTGTCAAAAAATGGGTTCAAAGTGCAGAAAATAGTCTCAACTGACACTCTATTCAATCCTCATCGCCAGGGGAGAAAAAAACTGTCAGACAGAACAATAGTTTTCAAAATGTTGAGCCATAAGTTAGATATTGAAATTTAGAGGGCAAGAAACCAACCCGTGAACTTTTTGGATCTCGCATGTGGTAATAAAATTTAACTAATCTTTGTAGAAAGAAATAGGCAAGGGGCCCCCACAAACATAATTTTTGACGCGAAAGAACATCGATTTTGAAAATTTTGGTAGATTTACCAAAAAGTCGAGAAAATTGATATAGTCCGTTCGTATATCAAAGAATAACCTCTGATAAAGAGAAAATTGAGAGAAAATTATGCTAATTTGTCCAATTTTGAAATTTTTTGGTCAATTTTGATGCAAATCAAAAAAACATAGAATATCAATATTGAATATTGATAAACCGTACTTTCAGGCATAAAACCGTCCAATTTACCGGATTACCGTTCCGTATTCAAAAACTTGCAGAAATTTTGACCACAAATAGAAAAAATTGGACAAAAGCATAAATTTTTGACAAGGTTGTCAAAAATCATTTTCTCCAACAAGAAGCCCCTACTGAACGCAAGTCAATATCAGTACTGGGCAAGTCCAATTCCAAGTCTAGATATCAGTACTGATTCAGAGCTACGACCATAACACATTTAAGACTTGTCAGACTTGGTCAACACTTGGCAAATCTTAAAACACGTTCTTAAATAAAGTTCAGTACGGGAGGTTCGTTAATTGAGTGAAACTCATTACAGAGAAAAAGTTGTGAAAATTTTCACAACCTCCGGTCTACAGAAAAATTGATCGAATCCCTATAATTGTTGCTCGTCGGTCTTTTATGTACCGTTTCGTCCGCATCCTTTTCGTCCTTTAAATTTTCAATTCTCCGTGTTCCGTTTATTTTTTCTTCAATAACGTCGCTCTCCCAAGACTTTGCTTTTCGTTTTCTCCGTCTACGTTTCTGGATTTTGTTGTAGTATGTCATATGTGATGAATTATGTTGTCGTTTTTGCTGTAGTATGTTGAGTATGCTAGTATGCTGGTTTGTTGTTTAGGTCTTATAGCTTTCTAGGGTGTGACTTAAGTTTATTCTCGAGTTACGGCTGGATTGTCCTTTGACTTTGCAACTTTACTAATTTACTAGCCTTCCTGTTGTAGTATATAGATTTTGCTGTTTTATGTTTGTGTGTACCTGTATGATTGCTAGCTGGTTTGGTCTTGTTGCCTTCTAGGGTGTTACTTAAGTTTATTCTCGAGTTACGGCTGGGTTGTCTCTTGACTTTTCCAACTATCCTAGTCTACAAATACACTATTGTAGTTTATTCAATTTTGCTGTAGTTTGTTTAAAACCGTTAGTATGCTGATTGTTTGTTTTGGTTTGGGTTTTGCTAGGATGTGACTTAAGTTTATTCTGGAGTTACGGCTAGTAAATTTCTCGACGTTTTCATCCCTTTAGTGTACTACTGTATTGCCGTAAATTAGTTTGTCGTTAAATTTGTCGTTATAGCCCCATTATGAACTATATTAGCTTGTCTTGCAGCAACTTCTCTCCTTCCTCCTAAGGTATGACTAAAGTTTGTTCTGGAGTTACGGCTAGTTTGTTTGGATGAGTTTTTGCTGTGGTCTGCTAACATAGTTCTTTCCGACCTCATTTCACGCCCGTTCTTTTGCACCGTCCCGTTTAGTTGTTGCGAGTTTTTAACTCGCTTTCCCTCGAGTCCCGTTTCCGCTCCGTCGCGCACTGCTCGCTCAATTTCTTGTCTGTCCCGTTTCCGTTGCGTTGCGCGTTGCTCGCTCAACTTCCCGTCCGTAACGTCTCCGTTTCGTCGCGCGTTGCTTGCTCGACTTCCCGTGTGTCTTTTGTCTCCCTCCGCATTGAGCGCATAGCGTTCAGCGCCCCACTTCTGTTTTTTGTCGGGCACTGTGTGCTCGACGACCTTTTTTGCTCTTTGGGCGGTTTGTTTAACAGACTGTCTACAGTGAGCTGTGTTTGGTGCCTTTTTGCGTTGGGATTGTTTGTGTGGGTTTGATTTGTTTGGAGTGTGCTTATAAAAAATAACCGTGTGCAGTGCTGGTTTTGCTGGTATTTGGAAATAATAACATCATGATGTCTAAAAGTCTTGATCAAAAAGTCAAAAAATTGTACGCTGCCAGGTCAAAGCGTGAAGCTGAATTGCATGCTATACATGAAGATATTATTAATTGTATAAATAGTCAAAGTAGGCGAGTGAAAGTTGAACGCCTAGTAACAAAGTGCAACGAAGCATTTATGACTGTTGTAGACAAAAATGAGGACCTGATTGCAATTGCTGGAAAAACAGAGGATCCAAGTGCACTTGTTCCTTCATTAGAGTCTTACTTGGAAGCAATGACAACTAAGAATGACAAGATACTCACTTCAGCACGAAACTACATCAACTCTGCTGATGATAAAGTGAGTGAGTTCCAGGAACCAAGGGCTTCCATTCGTTCTAGATTTCCCTCAATTATGACCTCGTCAAAAACATCTAGTCAGCGTAAACATGATTACGCAATTGCTAAAATGAAGCGCGAAGAAATTGAAAAACAGAATGAGGCAGCCATTCGCCTTGCTAAACAGAAAAAGCAAATGGAATTAGATGAACTGGAGGAAAACAACAGGAAACGTTTGGCAGAAGCAACTCTGCAAGAATTTGAATTGCTGGACGCCGTTTCTAAAGGTAGCCAATCTGAAACAACTGCAAGTGCTAGAAGCTCAATGAGAAGTGAAAAGGCTGTCCAGGACTGGATCAACTTTAAATTTTAACAATGAGAAAACTAGTGAACCAGATGTTATGATTGACCCTCCAGAATGTCCTAGCCACAACAACGGCAAAACAGTGGAAGATCAGAACACTGAAATTTCAAGGCATTCTATTCCAAAAAATTGTCGAGGCAATTACATTTTAAGCAATGAGACCTTACAGCAACTCGATCCTTATTATACTCCACCTGAAAAATTTTGGCTGCTGCTAACCCACAGGCGTTGTACCAGGCGCACCTAAGGGCGCAAATGGATCAAACAGGCCAGCAAGGCGTGGCGCTTCCAGCCATAACTAAACAAAGGAACCGCGGATAGTCAGCCACCTTCTGTACACGCCCCAGGGGCTTCTTCACCGCCCATTCAACAGCTCATTCCACCACAGCCGTTCGCACCGCAAAGAAACCAAAATCATACATCCAAAGTATTTTCTAACGCACAACTTCAAACTTCACAATCCAATGGACCTGAAACATCAAGTCTGCCCAAGAATAATTTGGACCCGCGAATTTGCTCCCGACAACAAATTAATTGTGTCCCCCGAGAACCAAACACCACTCTTCCTCCTTTTCCGACAGCAAATAATCCAGCCCCCGCAATAAACGTTCCCCTGCACCCAAGCGCCCCACCAAGTCCAAACATTCAACAGCACAAATCCGAACCCGCTCATCCTAACGTCCTTTCCATTCCGAACCCAGTCTTCGCACCTAACCTCACTGCTTCCATCCCACACGCCCCTTTGATTAATCCTCCTCTCGTCTACAACACTTTCCAGAATAATAATAACCCAGTACACAAAGCTGTACGTTCTGTTGCTGCTCATGTCCCAAATATGCCCAATATCCCGTTTGGTCAAAACTTTGTGCCAAATATGAGTCATTGGCGGTTCCCACAGCAAAGACCGTCAATAGTCAACCAAGACACAACCACCGTGAATAGTCTGCCTCCAAATGTACACACCCATATCGCACCATCAAGCACTTATGTTCCACTACGAATTTATCAGAATTCGCCCCCTTCGATTGATATGCAATCACCGTCAGGTGCACAGCAGGAAAAACCGATCGGGATTACTAGTATTGTTGTACCTGGTCCAGCCCCTCCGGTTTTTCAGCCAACATACCCCTATGTTGGGCCCACTCCGTTGAGTTGGAGTGGTCCGCAGGTGTCTGCAACTGCCCCTCCGATACCAGACAATGCGTCCTTGATTAGGGAACTGGCTGATGCGATAACAAGTAAGAAAAATGACCCTTTGCCCGAGTGGAAACTTGCAGAGTTTAATGGCGACCCATTAAAGTGGCATGAGTGGTATGGTCAATTCAAAAGCGCGATTGACTCGCAGTCGCTCACTGATGACGTTAAATTGACGTACCTTAAAACACTCGTCACCGGTAAAGCAAAGATTGCAATCGCCGAGTTTGCTTACTGTGGTTTAATGTACAAGGATGCACTAAGGACTTTAGAGCGTGAATTTGGCCAGCCACAGGCAGTCGTAAGTGCACACTTGGACGAACTAAGCAATTTTCCGCCTCTTAAAATGCACAATAGTGATAACATCATCAACTATTCTGCAGCCATATCCAGCCTCTTTGGGGTTTTCAAGTCACTATCATATGATGCTGACTTGAGGAGCGCTTCCC
Source organism: Convolutriloba macropyga (assembly GCF_964194025.1). Lineage (NCBI taxonomy): Eukaryota > Metazoa > Xenacoelomorpha > Acoela > Convolutidae > Convolutriloba > Convolutriloba macropyga. The sequence goes on from NC_134481.1 coordinate 3,241,648, forward strand.
TACTTAACCAAGCGGTACAGAAGTTACCACCAAACATGAAAGAGTCATGGTTGCTCTTTACGGTTAAAAAGCACTGGGTTAAGCCTACCGTCCTTGACTTTAACGATTGGCTTAAAGAAAAGGCAGAGGCCCATGATCTTATGAAACAAAGCGCAACCAAGGCAAAACCTGAAGATAACAGCACTTCAGTAACCAAGACCAAAACAGCCTCAAAAGTGTTTGCATCAAATTCACAACAAAAGGAAACAAAGAAGCAAATGCCATCTTCTTCCACAAACACTTACTCTCGGTGCGTTGTATGCAGAAGTAACCACCGGCTATGGGAGTGTCGACTTTTCAAGGAAAAGACTCCAACCCAGAGAGCTAAGTTGGTGGCGGATAACAAACTTTGCTTTTCTTGCTTGAGGGACAAGCACACGTTCCGCCAGTGCCCTCAGCCAAGACGTGCCGAGCAGAGGGGTGTAATAGTTCGCATAACTCACTATTGCATGGAGCAGATAGGGTTTTCCCAACAAAACAGTCAACAGATCCCAATAATATCCAGTCTTCCGGCAACACAGGTCAAAGTAAAGCAACTACTAGTCAACAGCCGTCTAATAAGACCACAACAATGTCATCTGTTACTGATGTTAAGGGGCTCCTTCAGGTTACGGAATTGCAGTTGGTCAATTCGTCCGGTTTAGATACCAAGGCTTTAGTATTGTGTGATACCGCCTGCAGTAACTCTTGGGTGGCCGGTAGTCTCGCAGATAGGCTCGGTTTGCACGGTAAAGCACTAAAGCTAACTGTCAAGGGTATTAATACCGAAGAAGTAGTTGACACTAGGATTGTCGAAGTTAATGTGAAACCAAGAGAACATCAAGATTTCGAATCATTTACCATCAACCCTTTCGTTAAAGAGAGTCTGAACGTCGGCTCTGATATAATTAATGTACAGGCCCTGCAAGAGACTTACCCACACGTGACATATTCCTATAAAGACATTGCGATGATACTCGGACAAGATGTCTATCATGCCATCCGCCCGTTAGAATACTTCTCTGCCGATGAGAAGCGTTCACCCGTTGCCGTACGCTTACCCATAGGTTGGGTCTTAAGCGGTCCGTTACCATCAAGTTCTTGTTTAACTTCAACGTCCTTTAAAGTGAATATCGAACATGACAATGAGTTAGCAAGTCAAGTAAAGTCATGGTACGACATTGAATCATTCGGGGCAAACAAGCAGGTCGACTCCAGATCTGCAGCAGACGCAAGGGCTCACGAGATCCTTGAGAGTACCACCATACACAATGGCCTGAGATACGATGTTGGAATGCTGTGGGCAGCGGACAACATCCAGCTCCCAAATAATTACTTCTCCTCCCTTGTGCAACTAAAAACGCTCGAAAAACGTTTGGCCAAGGATGAAGACCTCAGAGAGAAGTATACTAGTACCATCAAGGAAGACCTAAATAAGGGGTATGTAATTGAGGTTCCGGACGCTCACAAGGTTGAGAGCCGGTCCGATAAAGAGTGGTACCTACCCCGCCATCCGGTTTTAAACCCGAACAAACCAGGTAATGTGCGTAGGGTGCTCAATGGAGCAGCAAAATTTCATGGCGCCTCACTGAATAAATCTTTGCTCTCTGGCCCTGATCTGCTCCAAAATCTTATTTACGCACTTCTTCGCTTCCGACAACATCCATATACCGTCTCCGCCGACATCGAGGGATTGTTTCTACAGGTTGGCGTGTTACCATCAGATCAACCATCAATTCGCTTTCTTTGGCGGGAGGACCCCACAACTAACGTTGTAGTGTATCAATATACGCGCCATATATTCGGGGCTAAAGACTCGCCCACATGCGCCAACTATGCACTGCAACGCACTGCGAGAGACAATGCCAAGTTTTACCCCGAAGCTGCAAAAGCCGTCCTTGAAAATTTTTACATGGACGATTACCTTGACTCAGTGGAGTCTCCAGAGAAAGCCATCAATAGATCGAAGGAATTGGTACATCTTCTCCATCTCGGTGGGTTCAAGCTTACAAAGTTCGTAAGCAATGTACCAAATCTGGCTGACCGAATTGATAGTTCCTCTCAATCTACTGAGCCCAAGGTTATTGTTTCATGTCAAGAGGATTCATCGCATGTGCTAGGATTAAAGTGGGATCATAGTAATGACACTTTAGTTGTGAGTAGGGGTACAAGCTGCGCTATCTACAAGTCCCTCACGCAACGCTTGGTCCTAAGTCTTGTCTCGAAAGTCTTTGACCCCATTGGTCTTGTCGCACCTTTTACGGTCGGTGCGCGACTGCTCTTAAAAGACATCTGGCGTGTCACAGGACAACAAGGGGATGACGAGCTCCCACAGGACATCGTTCAAAGATTTTTGGTTTAGAGTGCGGACTTACCAAAGCTTCAAAACATCAAAATTCCCCGAAGTTACTTTAGTGGACCCTTTGATAATATAGAGTTGCATATGTTTGGTGACAGTTCGCAGGATATTTTCAAGGCGGTCGCATTCTTGCGAGCCCGTGTAAAAACATCTACGGGCGAAGAAAAAACAGAGCTTGCGTTTGTTTTGGGGAAAGTGCGCGTGGCGCCAATGGAAGTAATGACTGTCCCAAAACTCGAATTACAAGCAGCTCTTCTTGCCGCTCGACTGAAAAGGGAAATTACACAAGCACTTACCGTAACTGTTAACCAAGTATTCATGTGGACAGATAGCACGACCGTTCTCCAATGGCTTAACTCTAATGAAAAGCAACCAATCTTTGTTGCAAACCGCGTTTGTGAAATTTTGGAGTATACCAGCGTTGACTAATGGAAACACGTTGCAACTAAGGATAATCCCGCTGACGCTGGCACGCGTGGAATGTCCGCTGAGGTGCTGCAACTAAGCAGTTGGGTCTATGGTCCACATTTCTAAAATAACTCAAGGTTATCTTTCGTGCCGAACAAAGACATCATTAATAACATCAAACTTGGCGTCAACCAAGCAGTCATTATAGAAGACACTGTTTCTCTCGCTACATCTATTAAAAAACAGACAACTCCCGTTCCGTCGTTATTCCCGTTTGATAAGTTTAGTTCTTATCAAAAGTACTTGCGCATTGCCGCATACGTTCTCCGGCTTTTGCCGAAACATGCCGGCTACCGTAACCCCGATGGTAGCATTACTGACCCTACTGAGCTTGACGAAACCGAGCGTCATCTACAGTATTTGGTGCAAGGAGAGTCTTTTGAAGCCGAAAGAAAAGATCTTCTTGGGAATAAATTCGTTAAACGGAGTAGCCGAATTGCTCCACATTCACCGTTTATTAGTCCAAATGGGCTAATCCGTTCCTCGGGCCGCATCAAGCGGTTAATTGAAGTTGGGTTTAACGTAAAGTACCCAATCATCTTAGATGCACGTCATCCGTTTTTAAAACTGTTCCTTGAACACACGCACGTAAAGCATTATCATCAGGGCGTTGAATACCTAAGATCAATTGTGCAGGAACACTATACAGTACTGAAACTAAGATCGTCTTTACGTTCCATCAAAGCACACTGCCTGAAATGCCGAGAATTCCAAGCTGTAACTATGCAACCAATCATGTCTGACTTACCTAAGGAGAGACTTGCTTACCAGTCTCCTCCCTTCACAAACACTGGCGTTGACTACTTTGGGCCATTCTATGTTACTGTCCGCCGTACTACTGAGAAAAGGTGGGGCTTCCTCTTCACCTGTCTCACTACTCGAGCTGTCCATGTCGAGATAGTTACATCCATGGACACCAGTTCTTGTGTTATGGGAGTCGAGTGGTTTGTGTCACGTAGGGGTACATCTGCCATGATTTGGTCGGACAATGGCACTAACTTTATTGGAGCGGAGAAAGAACTCGGAGAAAGTATTGAAAAGTTGAACGTTGTCAACATTGCAGCTGAGCTCGCTCACAAAGGTATTAAGTGGAGGTTCAATCCACCCAGCGCAACACATAAAGGTGGTATCTGGGAGAGGTTGGTACGCAGCTTCAAACATGTGTTGTATACTATTCTTGGCACGCGTCGCCTCACGGATGAGGTACTGCATACTACCTTTTGTCTCGTGGAGAATGCTCTCAACTCGCGTCCTTTAACACCCGTAATTGCCGATCCGTGCGATTTGAACGCTTTAACGCCCAACCACTTTCTTTTAGGAGAACACTCTACCAGTATTCCGTCTGTTGTCGGCAACAATGAGTTCGACCATCGTAAACGTTACGCCCGTGCGCAGTCGTACGCTAATGCGATCTGGTCCCGTTGGATCAAAGAGTACGTACCGACGCTGAACCGACGCTCTAAGTGGCAGACGCCTGCCGAGCAACACCTTAAGACCGGTGACTTGGTTTGGATAGTTGAGAAAACCAACCCCAGGGGTTACTACCCAACCGCTCGGATTGTGGAACTCCGTTACGGCTCCGATAGCGTCGCGCGCTCCGCCGTTTTACGTACGTCAACCGGTTCACTCGTCCGCCCGCTTGTAAAACCTGTACCAGTTTTCGCAACATCTTCTTCCGGGCCGGAAGATGTTACGCAGTAAATGAACGAATTTCATCCAATCAGAATCGAGTATTTCTAAACGTTAAAATAAGATTTAGATACGTTCTAATATGCGTAGAAAGTTCCGAAAAAGTTCAATTAACCTAATTTTAAGTAAATATAACCACGATATGTACCGATTGAGGTGGTTTTTGGCTTAATATTTTTAGGTTTTCTAGACAATTGCCGATTGAATACGAACTGATTTTACGTCAATAACATCAGACAAAAAACCAGTAAAAGAGCATCGAAAAAACCTTGCCGCCTAAGTTTCACTTGTTGCTTTGTACGTCTTAATGCTTACACGTTGTTGCTATACTTACATGAATCAGTTCAAAAATATCGAACTTCTGTTTTTTCGTCAGAGTTAATAAACATACAACATCACTCAATAAATTTGTTTTTGTTTTAAAACCAAAAGAACTTAAAATTTGAGAAAAACTGAGAAAAAGGTTTTTTATTCTAGTCAACATGTTTATTCTGGCCAATTAAACAAAAAAATCAATTATAATGAAGTTAAACGGATCATAGAAAACTGGGAAATCGAAACGCTTCCGCTTATAGCCAGGTCTAAATGATATTGTCTTTCATTTCGATAGCAAATTAAATGGGAGTGTGTCATTCTAAAACAACCCATAAATTAGGTCAATGAAATTTACCACATCAATATCAGCAAACCAACTTAATATGTATTGTATTTTTGCATCTAAGAATCAATAATCCTTTGTCTCAATAGAATTCTTTGGAGAACTTCCTTATCTTTCTTAGAACTTAACCATAAAAAATCATTTAGCGAGAGATGCTGCTATACTGGAGAATTCGTGGCCAAATTCTCAAAGTTAAGTGATGAGTGAATCAATAATTTCCTTATAATTTTCTTATAATAATTAGTTATAAAAAATGAAGAGTAGAAAACCTGAAAACTAGGACACCTATATAAAAAAACGAAAACTCAACGAAACAATTGTTTGGAAAATTTGCCAAATATAGTTAGCTGATTTCAAATTAAATAATATATTCTCGTAGTTATACGTCTGCATAAACAGAACTCTAAATTTTTGCATTACACATATTTATATCAGAACTCTATGACAACAAATAGACAGCAAGAAATGATTGCTGTAGCCGCTCGAAAATTTTTTAAACGTAAGTGGAGATTGAGTTATTAAATTAATTAGGTTAAAAATTCTTGATGAATGATCTACTCTATGTTACCCAAAACCTAATCCACAAAAATAGAAAATGGGACGAAGGCTCAGACCTGCAAGTTTATTATTTTTGCATTTTAATAAAGTGAAAAAATAATCATCGTCGGAGAGTAACAATTCAGAAAAGTTTTTAAACCAGCGAAAAAAAACAAAAAACCAACTATCGTGAACCCGGGTTATCGATCATACAACTTTCTTGGATTTCGTACTAGGTCATATATGATTCTTAGTAACCGTACTAGGTCATATATGATTTGTATGATTTCTTGGTAGTCATACAAGGATCATACAAAAAATAAAATCTACTCTCAAAAGGCTTCAATCGGTATGCTCTTGGTTACTGATACGAAAAAAATAACAATCAAAGATGCATAAAGGGTAGAAAAAAAAATTTTTTCTTTGTAATCATACTAGGTCATATATGATTTGTATGATTTCTTAGTACTCATACAAGGATCATACAAAAATTTTCAAATGATGCCTCCCACATTAAAAAAATGTAGTGAGTTTCACAATCCACAAATAAAACCATATATGGCACTTCTTTCGGTAAAAAAAAACAAAAAAAAAGAAAAAAAATTCTTTGTTTTCATACTAGGTCATATATGATTTGTATGATTTCTTAGTACTCATACAAGGATCATACAAAATTATTCAAATGATGCCTCCCACATTAAAAAAATGTAGTGAGTTTCACAATCCACAAATAAAACCATATATGGCACTTCTTTCGGTAAAAAAACAAAAAAAGAAAAAAAAATTCTTTGTAATCATACTAGGTCATATATGATTTGTATGATTTCTTAGTACTCATACAAGGACCATACAGAACAAAACCAATCATTGCATTGAACTAAGAACACGAAATAGAATTCAAATAAAGCTGTGCATCTCTGGTACTCACCAATTAAACAAATAAATCTGCCTTATATCTGCCTGATCCAAGATATTCGAGGTCACGTTTCAAAATAATCGCATTTATGGGTCAAACTGGTGTCACACAAATTTCGGTTCTCGAAAACAGCAGAGTACGCCCACATAATTGTGCTCCATAGAGTCCTCAGATACTGAGAAGTATCCTCATATATATTTTTTACTTAATTTTTTTTAATTGAGGCCGTAATTTTTTGCGGGATGTACGCCAAAATTCGATTTTTGCTTATTTTTGGCTAGTCGGTGGTCACCTTGTAAAGAATAAAATCGACTTTTTGTTAGGATTATTCATTATACTGCTCGATGTCGCCCAATAAATATAAGTGCAAATACACACTTATTTTACCCTTTGTGTAAACCGTTTGTTGTTATACCTTAGCGAAACGTGAAACTCGGTGTCAAAATTAGATCATTCGTTACTGTACATTTTTTTAGTTATCTCTACGCAGAATAAGCTAATTTTCCATCTGTTGGTTGTGCTTCTTAATTCAATCTGAACTTTTTTTGTAATTGCATTTGAGTTAAGTTGAAAATTTTGCGATTTGTTAGCTTTTTTGGATTTGATCGATTTTCGATCAATTTTTGTTGACCTAACATTTTGAAATTTGAATATTTTTGGTGGCCAAGAATCGTTTTGAATGTACCTCATTGTGCTCAACATCGTAAAAACTGCTACGAATTAAGTAGTTTGGATTTTTAGGTTTTTGCTTGTTTGTATGAGACTAATTTTTTTGTGTCATTTTCCCAGGTTGGTCATCTACTTTAGTTAAACATTTCTTGCTTCCTTGACAGTTTTCGTAATCTCTTCCTCGTTGAATCGTCAAATACAGTTGCCATAGTTGGACATTGAAAATATTGTAGTGGGTTGGCTCCTATTGACCACTTCGCTGACCAAAATGGTTTGATCAACAGATTACTTATAGATAATTAACGAAAAAACAAACAAAGTTATATTTTGCACAATTTCTTTGTTCAAGGGTAATATGTTCAAATCTAAGAGTCGAATTGGCCCTTTACCACAAGCAGCCAAGCCTTTTAATGCAAGTCAAACATTGTTTCTTGAAAAATAGACAATTTTTAATTTTTCGTGAAATCACGGAAATTCTGATGATGTGTTTTTTTTGGAAACAGCCAAAACAATAAAAAACCCAAAAAATCCTGGCCTTCATGGCAAGCTGGGATTTTTTCCAACACAAAAACCAAAACTTTTTGTGTTCAAAAAAATGTTGGACCGTAATTGCGCCAGGATTTACGTTCAAGGAGTCGGGTCTGGCCATTTTGCGCAACTATGTGAGAAAATCGTGTCTCTTAATTCCCAAAAAACAGGAGTACAGTTCTTGTTTGTTGATTTTTCTTACACTAATGTACCAAACAAATCAAACCTAGTCTTAATGGTTGATACTGAACTTGTCTTGAATGCTCCAGGCAGTGGGTTCCCCAAATCAGTCGGGGCAGAAAGTTATAAATGTTCAAACTTGAAAAGTTTTCTGATTTTTGGCATATTCGTGGACATCAGTTTTCTGATACAATAAAACGGGCGAGCTACTATGCCAGCAACTTCTCGATAGGTGTGAAATTTAGTCGAAGGAAGCTCCTCAGTTAGTGGAATGAAGAGTTTTTTTATAAAACTGTTTTACATGAATTTGCGAAATATGGCTGTCCACTCGAAAAAAATGGATTTCTTTTGGGAGTTCTGCTGATTCCCATGCAACAAACTGACCAAACTGAACATTCATGGTACTCTTCTGTCACAAAATAGTTGAACTAGCTTGAGCACATGTGTTCTTCTATTTATTGAGTTCATTAAATGATGTTTTTTTCTAAAGTATCAAAAAAATCTAAATATCGCCGATTTAATACATTGTCTTAAATGTTATACTATTTGGGTGTTAATGTTACAAACTTATCGGGCTATTTGGCCTGCCAGAGTGCGCGTGAAGTCATTCAAACTCAAAATTATGTGCAATTTACCTTTTTTTTCTCAATTTTTTAATTGTCGGCTTTACGGGAATTTTTGCTCCTGTGGTTTTTTTAATATAAATAACCAAAAAGCATTCATGGCGAGCTGGTAAATTTCCAATTTGACGATAATGTTTTTGGTTTTCAAAAGATAAATAGTGGACCGCAAAAACCTCCAGATTTACGTTTAAGGAGTCGGGTCTAGCTGTATTGCGCAACTTTGTGAGAAAATTGTTTCTCTTAATATATCAAAAATAGGAAAACAGTTCGTTTGTTTGTTGATTTCTCTTAAACTAATGTACCGAGCAGATTAAACGTAAAATTAACTTGTTGATATCGAATCGTTTTTGACTGCTCTAGGTAGTTATTTTCCAAAAATCTATCCCGGAAAAAGGTCAAAGATGTTCAAACTTGAAAAGAACTAATTTTGGCGTAATCGTGGGCATTATTTTCTGGTATGTTAAAACGGGCGAGTTACTGTGCAAGCAATTTCTCGATAAGTGTGGAGCTTAGTCGAAGAAAGCCCCTCAGTTAAAGGAAAAAAAACAATTTTCAGAGGCCGTCTTACAAGAATTTGCGAATATTGACAGTCTTCTCAAAAAAAATTTTGGGTTTATTTGGGAGTTTTACTGATTTACTGATTAGTTGGTTTACTGTTTCTTTTGGTTGTAAAGTGTTTAATTGTTTGTCTGTAAAATTTTCAATTGTAAACTGTTTTGTTTTAACTGTTTAAGTGTTTGTTTTGTTAGTAAACTTTAAAAAATCTAAATCCTGCCTATTTAATGCAGAGATTTTGATGACTTACTAGTTTTGGGCGTTATTTTCAATTGCTAATTGTGCTCTTTAGCTTCCGGGGGAGCATTTAAATCCATTTGAAACTAAAGTTCTCAGCAGTATAACGATTTTTCAAAATATTAATTTTTCAGCTACTCGGGAATTTCTTGCTCCTGTTTTTTCATGAAAACACACAAAACACCCTGGCCTTTATGTCGAATTGGGATTTTCCCAATTCGCGGTGGAGGTCTTCGTTGTCCAGTTACAAGCCAGTGAACTTAGATTGGTCCAGAATAAACCCCTAGACGCACATATCAGTCATTTTGCAAGAATTTGCCAGAAATTTGGCCGTATTAATAGCTCAAAATTCAAAGTACACTTCAAGTGTTTGCAGTTTTCCCCAAAACTACATTATCAAATTGCACGGACATTGTTTTGTTTCATTGGCACTATACTCTTCTTGCTTGCAGTGTTTGGTTGGTTTCTCAAATCGGCCTAAACAAAAAGTTACAAATGTGTAACTTGAAAAAATTTTAATTTTCAGGCCAATCTGGATGACACACATTTCGTTACAACGAAACAGCCGACGTTGTGGAAGAGGTCTTCAGCGTCCAGATAGATGAAAAATGCGGGTATTTTACTTCCTGAATCATGTTCGAGCTGAACGTTTGTGTCGCTTTGCTGAGTTTCGTGTCAAAATTATATCTTATTAGCAGAAAAATCGTTGGCACGCTTCAGGTTTCTATTGATTTCTCCCAAACTACTGTGCCAATTCAGACGGGCATAGTCGCGTTTTATTCGTTATGAGCTGTTCTCATTTGCAGTTTTTAATAAGTTACTGAAATCAGCCTTCTCAGAAGGTTTTTAGGCGATAAGTTTCATAAAAAACAAAAATTATAATGTTTTAAAACGCTTTTTTGGTTTTGATGCTGTTATTCCTCTAATTTGGGGTATTGTTACTTGCAAATGGTGTTATTCACCCGTCTGTTAAGTCCCCGAAGCTATTTCAATCATAGAACAGGTTTTATTAGGTTTTTGATGGACCTTTTGCATTGCTTCTCTTTAATTTTTTGTCTTTTCAGATGCCGAAAGTCAGGTTACAGTTTATTGTTTTATCGATATCTCCAAAAGTATTGAATCAAAATCAACAAACGAGGTGGCATTTTGTTTCTATCAATCTGTTCCTATTGGTCTATTGCAGTCTTTTTTTTGTTTTGGCCTGTGCAAATGACAATTAGGGTGTAAACTTAAAAATAAATATCATTTTAATCGTTTTTATGAATTTATGTGTTTTTTTTGTAATGAGGGTTGTTGTTACTTGCAAATTGTGTTATTTACGCTAGTGTCGGGTCCATGAAGCTATTTGAATCAATAGTTTTTAGCAATTCAACAATTTTTCTGTTTTCACGATTTCATCAAATTTCTGTGGATGTTGTTTTATGTCAAAACACTCAAAACATCATAACCTTCATGGTGAGGTGGGAAATTTTTTCCCACCTCACCATGAAGGTTTGGCGCGACCTAGAACGTGGAATTGGACCAGAATTACACCCACAATTACGCCGGGAACGCTGTTTCACTTTGTTTTACGTCGTTTCCGGAGATCTTGGGCTTCGATTTTAGCCCAAAAAATGGGGTACAGAACAGTATTTTGTTAATATCTTCTAAAGTACTGAACCAAATTAAACGGGAGTGGTCGCATTTTTTGGCACTGAACCCCTCTTGCTTGCAGTTTTTAGCTGGTTTCTCAAATCGGTCTCATCAGAAAGTTATTAATGCTTAAATTTGAAAAAAGTTGAATTTTTGGGCTGTTCTGGATGACCCAATTTTCGGTACAACAAAACAGCTGATTTGCGAAATAAATGTTAGTGTTTTATAATCCTCTGTTAGTGGAGAGTATCCCCATATATATTTTCCATAGCGTTTTACGGAATTGTGATAGTCAAATTTGCCTCTGAAGTCAGGTCACCACGCTTTTTTGTTCATTTGGTACGGTACCTTATTTTTGCTATAACTTCTTGAAAAATGCACCGATTGGGCTCATTTTTTGATATGATGCGTGTACTAAGGGGGTTTATTTTTGTTCCTCCATTTTAGAGAAATTGTCCAGTAAACTTGACCTCGATTTTACCTCTAGAAGCGTTTGACAGGACGACTGGGTCCGGGTGCGGTCACTTTGAATTTCGTCACTTCTGGTATAAATTATACTGTTTTGAAAAGCTCGTCTAACGTAGATTCTGAATATGTATACTTTATATAGCGTTTTCGCAGGTTTAGATGGTCAATTTTGGCTCTGCAGACAGGGTACTCTGCTTCTTTGGCCATTTGGTACGGTACCTTTATGTTGGAATATCTCCATGTAGAGTGAACCGATTTTTGATTTGTTTGTTGATTTGAACTCAGCTTGAGCCGTACTTGAATCCCTGTAAATAGCGTTTTGTTTCTTTCAGCCGTTTTCGAGAAATTGGCCAGGACACATACCTCCATTTTGGCCATTTCGTGTCCGGTACCTTTGCTGTATGTACATGTTACACCATCAAAACTCGCTATTTTAGACTCCATAGTTGGTTCGTTAGATTGCTCCGATAATGGGGATTGTCCCCATATATATTTTACAGGTGGTTATAACGAGTGGTTATTGGTTATGGTAGAGAAACAGGAACCAAAATGGGTCAATTTGGCCATTTGGTACGGTACCTTGATGTTGGAATATATCCTCGTAGAGTGAACCGATTTTTGATCTGTTTTTTGATTTGAACTCAGCTTGAGCAGTACTTGAATGCCTGTAATTGGCGTTTTGTTTCTTTCAGCCGTTTTTGAGAAATTGGCCTCGACACATACGGTCATTTTGCCCTTTTAGTGACTGGTACGATTCACGTTTCTACATGTGAAATGTTGAAATTAATGACTTTGACTGCAGGAATAGGCTCGTTGAACTCCATTTGTAATGGGGAATCTCCCCATATATATTTTGTATAGGGTTTTCCGACATCTAGGGGGTCAATTTTGACTCTGCAGGTGACCCCCCCCCCCCCCCCCCCCAACCCCCATGAACATATGCCCAAAATCCTGTAATGTCCTTGCGAAGGTGGGAAAATTGCTGTTTTGGGGTACCAGCATAGGCATCGTAGTCCCTGCGTATTACAGGGAAACTGTCCTCCAATTTTCAGCCATATTTGTTGAGGGGTTGATCTTCTCTCCCCCTTATTACTTATATGTATACTATTATTCTAAGGTGAGGGCGTTTCGCCCCATGGGGTGCACCCCCCCTGTCCCGTTGAGACGCTGGTTAGTCAGCTCCCCCCCTCGGGTCTTTTTGGTGCACCTCATGTATTTGGGGATGTACGGCGTGCGGTCACGACGATGCGCTGCGTTTTCTCCGGCTTTATGTTTATCCTTTCCGTGCATGGGCAAGTCTGTTTGTTGTAAATTGCTTATGTTCCCTTTCAGCAGTAAGTGTCACCTCAGCTGCACGGGTCGAGGCAGCGCCCAAATAGTCTGGTTGGCGACCGGACTGGGCTCCAAATTAGTAGCACAGGATTAGAATAATTTAATACTTCATCATGACTGTTGTCGATATCACAAAAGCTAAACAGCCTTTACTTCAGTTTGAAAAGATGAATACGCTATTGAGCAGATGCTCGCTAGGGATCATTGGAGATTCCCATTTGATCCGAATGAGTACATTTATGCATCCCGAAATCCGCATAATAGGCCGCGGCGGTGAGCGAGTGTCCAATTTTGAGCGTTACCTGGAACAGATTCAAGATCTCGATGTTCTCCTCATATTCCTTGGAGGGAACGATATTACTGGGAAAAACGGGGCTCCAGGGAAGTCAGCGCTAAAAGACATGGTCAATGATGTGCGTGCGTTGAGTAGTTGGGCGCAGTCGAAAGGGGTGAAAGTGCTGACTTGTGATATCATCCCCAGGGAGACCAACCTGGTTGGCACAGATCTTTCCAACAAGCGTTTGTTGAAGCGATTCAAAAAACGTCATCTCACAATCAGATACTTTGCCTTCAAGATACTTAGCGATGGTGTCCACCTTGAAAATTATGCAGATCTTTGGGAGTACATGCAGCCAAAGATCCTCGACCGTATACGGGATGCATTTCGATTATGAAGACCTTGTTGCTGAAGTACCGGACACGAATATGCAGTACCTTCTTTGTACGGCCGATTGTGGCCTCTTACCTTATAGCGCTAATTTTTTGCTGTGTAATTTTGTGTTTTGTTTCATTGATTAATTGAAACAACTTGTTGATCTGTTTTGAAATTTAAAACAATCTGTGAATCTGTGTTTGCCGAAGTGCCGACTGTGGCACAATTTTCTCAACTACCTTTGAAACAAAGTTTTGCGTTTTTTTTGTGCTGAGTGCTTGACAAAATACGTAGAAGTGGGAAAATCCCAATAGATGTTAAAGCAGAAGGAATTATCGTTCTAGGTGGTCTGAGCAAGAAGTACTTAACACGTTGTTAGATTTTGCGCTCAAAAGGCTATCTATATACAGTTTAACAAAAAGTGTTTTTCAATATAATGAAGGACTTATTCAAATCAATTGAGCGCCTATGTAGGAGTGGGAAAACCCAAGTAGGTTCTAAAGCAGAAGGAATTATCGTTCTAGGTGGTCTGAGCAAAAAGTACTTAACACGTTGTCAGATTTTGCGCTCAAAAACTATCTATATACAGTTTAACAAAAAGTGTTTTTCAATATAATGAAGGACTTATTCAAATCAATTGAGCGCCTATGTAGGAGTGGGAAAACCCAAGTAGGTTCTAAAGCAGAAGGAATTATCGTTCTAGGTGGTCTGAGCAAGAAGTACTTAACACGTTGTCAGATTTTGCTCTCAAAAGACTATCTATATACAGTTTAACAAAAAGTGTTTTTCAATATAATGAAGGACTTATTCTAATCAATTGAGCGCCTATGTAGGAGTGGGAAAACCCAAGTAGGTTCTAAAGCAGAAGGAATTATCGTTCTAGGTGGTCTGAGCAAGAAGTACTTAACACGTTGTCAGATTTTGCGCTCAAAAGGCTATCTATATACAGTTTAACAAAAAGTGTTTTTCAATATAATGAAGGACTTATTCAAATCAATTGAGCGCCTATGTAGGAGTGGGAAAACCCAAGTAGGTTCTAAAGCAGAAGGAATTATCGTTCTAGGTGGTCTGAGCGAGAAGTACTTAACACGTTGTCAGATTTTGCGCTCAAAAGACTATCTATATACAGTTTAACAAAAAGTGTTTTTCAATTTAATGAAGGACTTATTCAAATCAATTGAGCGCCTATGTAGGAGTGGGAAAACCCAAGTAGGTTCTAAAGCAGAATGAATTATTGTTCTAGGTGGTCTGAGCAAGAAGTACTTAACACGTTGTCAGATTTTGCGCTCAAAAACTATCTATATACAGTTTAACAAAAAGTGTTTTTCAATATAATGAAGGACTTATTCAAATCAATTGAGCGCCTATGTAGGAGTGGGAAAACCCAAGTAGGTTCTAAAGCAGAAGGAATTATCGTTCTAGGTGGTCTGAGCGAGAAGTACTTAACACGTTGTCAGATTTTGCGCTCAAAAGACTATCTATATACAGTTTAACAAAAAGTGTTTTTCAATTTAATGAAGGACTTATTCAAATCAATTGAGCGCCTATGTAGGAGTGGGAAAACCCAAGTAGGTTCTAAAGCAGAATGAATTATTGTTCTAGGTGGTCTGAGCAAAAAGTACTTAACACGTTGTCAGATTTTGCGCTCAAAAACTATCTATATACAGTTTAACAAAAAGTGTTTTTCAATATAATGAAGGACTTATTCAAATCAATTGAGCGCCTATGTAGGAGTGGGAAAACCCAAGTAGGTTCTAAAGCAGAAGGAATTATCGTTCTAGGTGGTCTGAGCAAGAAGTACTTAACACGTTGTCAGATTTTGCTCTCAAAAGACTATCTATATACAGTTTAACAAAAAGTGTTTTTCAATATAATGAAGGACTTATTCTAATCAATTGAGCGCCTATGTAGGAGTGGGAAAACCCAAGTAGGTTCTAAAGCAGAAGGAATTATCGTTTTAGGTGGTCTGAGCAAGAAGTACTTAACACGTTGTCAGATTTTGCGCTCAAAAGGCTATCTATGTACAGTTTAACAAAAGGTGTTTTTCAATATAATGAAGGACTTATTCAAATCAATTGAGCGCCTATGTAGGAGTGGGAAAACCCAAGTAGGTTCTAAAGCAGAAGGAATTATCGTTCTAGGTGGTCTGAGCGAGAAGTACTTAACACGTTGTCAGATTTTGCGCTCAAAAGACTATCTATATACAGTTTAACAAAAAGTGTTTTTCAATTTAATGAAGGACTTATTCAAATCAATTGAGCGCCTATGTAGGAGTGGGAAAACCCAAGTAGGTTCTAAAGCAGAATGAATTATTGTTCTAGGTGGTCTGAGCAAGAAGTACTGAACACGTTGTCAGATTTTGCGCTCAAAAGACTATCTATATACAGTTTAACAAAAAGTGTTTTTCAATATAATGAAGGACTTATTCAAATCAATTGAGCGCCTATGTAGGAGTGGGAAAACCCAAGTAGGTTCTATAGCAGAAGGAATTATCTTTCAAGGTGGTCTGAGCAAGAAGTACTTAACACGTTGTCAGATTTTGCGCTCAAAAGACTATCTATATACAGTTTAACAAAAAGTGTTTTTCAATTTAATGAAGGACTTATTCAAATCAATTGAGCGCCAATGTAGGAGTGGGAAAACCCAAGTAAGTTCTAAAGCAGAATGAATTATCGTTCTAGGTGGTCTGAGCAAGAAGTACTTAACACGTTGTCAGAGTTTGCGCTCAAAAGACTATCTATACACAGTTTAACAAAAAGTGTTTTTCAATTTAATGAAGGACTTATTCAAATCAATTGAGCGCCTATGTAGGAGTGGGAAAACCCAAGTAGGTTCTAAAGCAGAAGGAATTATCGTTCTAGGTGGTCTGAGCAAGAAGTACTTAACACGATGTCAGATTTTGCGCTCAAAAGACTATCTATATACAGTTTAACAAAAAGTGTTTCTCAATATAATGAAGGACTTATTCAAATCGATTGAGCGCTTATGTAGGAGGGGAAAAACCCAAGTAGGGTCTAAAGCAGAAGGAATTATCGTTCTAGGTGGTCTGAGCAAGAAGAACTTAACACGTTGTCAGATTTTGCGCTCAAAAGACTATCTATATACAGTTTAACAAAAAGTGTTTTTCAATATAATGAAGGACTTATTCAAATCGATTGAGCGCCTATGTAGGAGTGGGAAAACCCAACTAGGGTCTAAAGCAGAAGGAATTATCGTTCTAGGTGGTCTGAGCAAGAAGTACTTAACACGTTGTCAGATTTTGCGCTCAAAAGTCTATCTATATATAGTTTAACAAAAAGTGTTTTTCAATATAATGAAGGACTTATTCAAATCAATTGAGCGCCTATGTAGGAGTGGGAAAACCCAAGTAAGTTCTAAAGCAGAAGGAATTATCGTTCTAGGTGGTCTGAGCAAGAAGTACCTAACACGTTGTCAGATTTTGCGCTCAAAAGACTATCTATATACAGTTTAACAAAAAGTGTTTTTCAATTTAATGAAGGACTTATTCAAATCAATTGAGCGCCTATGTAGGAGTGGGAAAACCCAAGTAGGTTCTAAAGCAGAATGAATTATCGTTCTAGGTGGTCTGAGCAAGAAGTACTTAACACGTTGTCAGATTTTGCGCTCAAAAGACTATCTATATACAGTTTAACAAAAAGTGTTTTTCAATATAATGAAGGACTTATTCAAATCAATTGAGCGCCTATGTAGGAGTGGGAAAACCCAAGTAGGTTCTAAAGCAGAATGAATTATCGTTCTAGGTGTTCTGAGCAAGAAGTACTTAACACGTTGTCAGATTTTGCGCTCAAAAGACTATCTATATACAGTTTAACAAAAAGTGTTTTTCAATTTAATGAAGGACTTATTGAAATCAATTGAGAGCCTATGTAGGAGTGGGAAAACCCAAGTAGGTTCTAAAGCAGAAGGAATTATCGTTCTAGGTGGTCTGAGCAAGAAGTACTTAACACGTTGTCAGATTTTGCGCTCAAAAGACTATCTATATACAGTTTAACAAAAAGTGTTTTTCAATATAATGAAGGACTTATTCAAATCGATTGAGCGCCTATGTAGGAGTGGGAAACCCAAGTAGGGTCTAAAGCAGAAGGAATTATCGTTCTAGGTGGTCTGAGCAAGAAGTACTTAACACGTTGTCAGATTTTGCGCTCAAAAGGCTATCTATATACAGTTTGACAAAAAGTGTTTTTCAATATAATGAAGGACTTATTCAAATCGATTGAGCGCCTATGTAGGAGTGGGAAAACCCAAGTAGGGTCTAAAGCAGAAAGAATTATCGTTCTAGGTGGTCTGAGCAAGAAGTACTTAACACGTTGTCAGATTTTGCGCTCAAAAGACTATCTATATACAGTTTAACAAAAAGTGTTTTTCAATATAATGAAGGACTTATTCAAATCGATTGAGCGCCTATGTAGGAGTGGGAAAACCCAAGTAGGGTCTAAAGCAGAAGGAATTATCGTTCTAGGTGGTCTGAGCAAGAAGTACTTAACACGTTGTCAGATTTTGCGCTCAAAAGACTATCTATATACAGTTTAACAAAAAGTGTTTTTCAATATAATGAAGGAATATTCAAATCGATTGAGCGCCTATGTAGGAGTGGGAAAACCCAAGTAGGGTCTAAAGCAGAAGAAATTATCGTTCTAGGTGGTCTGAGCAAGAAGTACTTAACACGTTGTCAGATTTTGCGCTCAAAAGACTATCTATATACAGTTTAACAAAAAGTGTTTTTCAATATAATGAAGGACTTATTCAAATCAATTGAGCGCCTATGTAGGAGTGGGAAAACCCAAGTAGGTTCTAAAGCAGAAGGAATTATCGTTCTAGGTGGTCTGAGCAAGAAGTACTTAACACGTTGTCAGATTTTGCGCTCAAAAGACTATCTATATACAGTTTAACAAAAAGTGTTTTTCAATTTAATGAAGGACTTATTCAAATCAATTGAGCGCCTCTGTAGGAGTGGGAAAACCCAAGTAGGTTCTAAAGCAGAATGAATTATCGTTCTAGGTGGTCTGAGCAAGAAGTACTTAACACGTTGTCAGATTTTGCGCTCAAAAGATTATCTATATACAGTTTAACAAAAAGTGTTTTTCAATATAATGAAGGACTTATTCAAATCGATTGAGCGCCTATGTAGGAGTGGGAAAACCCAAGTAGGGCCTAAGCAGAAGGAGTTATTGTTCTAGGTGGTCTGAGCAAGAAGTACTTAACACGTTGTCAGATTTTGCGCTCAAAAGACTATATATATACAGTTTAACAAAAAGTGTTTTTCAATATAATGAAGGACTTATTCAAATCGATTGAGCGCCTATGTAGGAGTGGGAAAACCCAAGTAGGGTCTAAAGCAGAAGGAATTATCGTTCTAGGTGGTCTGAGCAAGAAGTACTTAACACGTTGTCAGACTTTGCGCTCAAAAGACTATCTATATACAGTTTAACAAAAAGTGTTTTTCAATATAATGAAGGACTTATTCAAATCAATTGAGCGCCTATGTAGGAGTGGGAAAACCCAAGTAGGTTCTAAAGCAGAATGAATTATCGTTCTAGGTGGTCTGAGCAAGAAGTACTTAACACGTTGTCAGATTTTGCGCTCAAAAGATTATCTATATACAGTTTAACAAAAAGTGTTTTTCAATATAATGAAGGACTTATTCAAATCGATTGAGCGCCTATGTAGGAGTGGGAAAACCCAAGTAGGGTCTAAAGCAGAAGGAGTTATTGTTCTAGGTGGTCTGAGCAAGAAGTACTTAACACGTTGTCAGATTTTGCGCTCAAAAGACTATATATATACAGTTTAACAAAAAGTGTTTTTCAATATAATGAAGGACTTATTCAAATCGATTGAGCGCCTATGTAGGAGTGGGAAAACCCAAGTAGGGTCTAAAGCAGAAGGAATTATCGTTCTAGGTGGTCTGAGCAAGAAGTACTTAACACGTTGTCAGATTTTGCGCTCAAAAGACTATCTATATACAGTTTAACAAAAAGTGTTTTTCAATATAATGAAGGACTTATTCAAATAAATTGAGCGCCTATGTAGGAGTGGGAAAACCCAAGTAGGTTCTAAAGCAGAAGGAATTATCGTTTTAGGTGGTCTGAGCAAGAAGTACTTAACACGTTGTCAGATTTTGCGCTCAAAAGACTATCTATATACAGTTTAACAAAAAGTGTTTTTCAATTTAATGAAGGACTTATTCAAATCAATTGAGCGCCTATGTAGGAGTGGGAAAACCCAAGTAGGTTCTAAGGCAGAAGGAATTATCGTTCTAGGGGGTCTGAGCAAGAAGTACTTAACACGTTGTCAGATTTTGCGCTCAAAAGACTATCTATATACAGTTTAACAAAAAGTGTTTTTCAATATAATGAAGGACTTATTCAAATCGATTGAGCGCCTATGTAGGAGTGGGAAACCCAAGTAGGGTCTAAAGCAGAAGGAGTTATTGTTCTAGGTGGTCTGAGCAAGAAGTACTTAACACGTTGTCAGATTTTGCGCTCAAAAGACTATATATATACAGTTTAACAAAAAGTGTTTTTCAATATAATGAAGGACTTATTCAAATCGATTGAGCGCCTATGTAGGAGTGGAAAAACCCAAGTAGGGTCTAAAGCAGAAGGAATTATCGTTCTAGGTGGTCTGAGCAAGAAGTACTTAACACGTTGTCAGATTTTGCGCTCAAAAGACTATCTATATACAGTTTAACAAAAAGTGTTTTTCAATATAAAGAAGGACTTATTCAAATAAATTGAGCGCCTATGTAGGAGTGGGAAAACCCAAGTAGGTTCTAAAGCAGAAGGAATTATCGTTCTAGGTGGTCTGAGCAAGAAGTACTTAATACGTTGTCAGATTTTGCGCTCAAAAGACTATCTATATACAGTTTAACAAAAAGTGTTTTTCAATTTAATGAAGGACTTATTCAAATCAATTGAGCGCCTATGTAGGAGTGGGAAAACCCAAGTAGGTTCTAAGGCAGAAGGAATTATCGTTCTAGGTGGTCTGAGCAAGAAGTACTTAACACGTTGTCAGATTTTGCGCTCAAAAGACTATCTATATACAGTTTAACAAAAAGTGTTTTTCAATATAATGAAGGACTTATTCAAATCGATTGAGCGCCTATGTAGGAGTGGGAAACCCAAGTAGGGTCTAAAGCAGAAGGAATTATCGTTCTAGGTGGTCTGAGCAAGAAGTACTTAACACGTTGTCAGATTTTGCGCTCAAAAGACTATCTATATACAGTTTGACAAAAAGTGTTTTTCAATATAATGAAGGACTTATTCAAATCGATTGAGCGCCTATGTAGGAGTGGGAAAACCCAAGTAGGGTCTAAAGCAGAAAGAATTATCGTTCTAGCTGGTCTGAGCAAGAAGTACTAAACACGTTGTCAGATTTTGCGCTCAAAAGACTATCTATATACAGTTTAACAAAAAGTGTTTTTCAATTTAATGAAGGACTTATTCAAATCAATTGAGCGCCTATGTAGGAGTGGGAAAACCCAAGTAGGTTCTAAAGCAGAATGAATTATCGTTCTAGGTGGTCTGAGCAAGAAGTACTTAACACGTTGTCAGATTTTGCGCTCAAAAGACTATCTATATACAGTTTAACAAAAAGTGTTTTTCAATTTAATGAAGGACTTAATCAAATCAATTGAGCGCCTATGTAGGAGTGGGAAAACCCAAGCAGGTTCTAAAGCAGAAGGAATTATCGTTCTAGGTGGTCGGAGCAAGAAGTACTTAACGCGTTGTCAGATTTTGCGCTCAAAAGACTATCTATAGACAGTTTAACAAAAAGTGTTTTTCAATATAATGAAGGACTTATTCAAATCGATTGAGCGCCTATGTAGGAGTGGGAAAACCCAAGTAGGGTCTAAAGCAGAAGGAATTATCGTTCTAGGTGGTCTGAGCAAGAAGTACTTAACACGTTGTCAGATTTTGCGCTCAAAAGACTATCTATATACAGTTTAACAAAAAGTGTTTTTCAATATAATGAAGGACTTATTCAAATCGATTGAGCGCCTATGTAGGAGTGGGAAAACCCAAGTAGGGTCTAAAGCAGAAGAAATTATCGTTCTAGGTGGTCTGAGCAAGAAGTACTTAACACGTTGTCAGATTTTGCGCTCAAAAGACTATCTATATACAGTTTAACAAAAAGTGTTTTTCAATATAATGAAGGATTTATTCAAATCAATTGAGCGCCTATGTAGGAGTGGGAAAACCCAAGTAGGTTCTAAAGCAGAAGGAATTATCGTTCTAGGTGGTCTGAGCAAGAAGTACTTAACACGTTGTCAGATTTTGCGCTCAAAAGACTATCTATATACAGTTTAACAAAAAGTGTTTTTCAATTTAATGAAGGACTTATTCAAATCAATTGAGCGCCTATGTAGGAGTGGGAAAACCCAAGTAGGTTCTAAAGCAGAAGGAATTATCGTTCTAGGTGGTCTGAGCAAGAAGTACTTAACACGTTGTCAGATTTTGCGCTCAAAAGACTATCTATATACAGTTTAACAAAAAGTGTTTTTCAATATAATGAAGGAGTTATTGAAATCAATTGAGCGCCTATGTAGGAGTGGGAAAACCCAAGTAGGTTCTAAAGCAGAATGAATTATCGTTCCAGGTGGTCTGAGCAAGAAGTACTTAACACGTTGTCAGATTTTGCGCTCAAAAGATTATCTATATACAGTTTAACAAAAAGTGTTTTTCAATATAATGAAGGACTTATTCAAATCGATTGAGCGCCTATGTAGGAGTGGGAAAACCCAAGTAGGGTCTAAAGCAGAAGGAGTTATTGTTCTCGGTGTACTGAGCAAGAAGTACTTAACACGTTGTCAGATTTTGCGCTCAAAAGACTATATATATACAGTTTAACAAAAAGTGTTTTTCAATATAATGAAGGATTTATTCAAATCGATTGAGCGCCTATGTAGGAGTGGGAAAACCCAAGTAGGGTCTAAAGCAGAAGGAATTATCGTTCTAGGTGGTCTGAGCAAGAAGTACTTAACACGTTGTCAGATTTTGCGCTCAAAAGACTATCTATATACAGTTTAACAAAAAGTGTTTTTCAATATAATGAAGGACTTATTCAAATAAATTGAGCGCCTATGTAGGAGTGGGAAAACCCAAGTAGGTTCTAAAGCAGAAGGAATTATCGTTCTAGGTGGTCTGAGCAAGAAGTACTTAACACGTTGTCAGATTTTGCGCTCAAAAGACTATCTATATACAGTTTAACAAAAAGTGTTTTTCAATTTAATGAAGGACTTATTCAAATCAATTGAGCGCCTATGTAGGAGTGGGAAAACCAAGTAGGTTCTAAGGCAGAAGGAATTATCGTTCTAGGTGGTCTGAGCAAGAAGTACTTAACACGTTGTCAGATTTTGCGCTCAAAAGACTATCTATATACAGTTTAACAAAAAGTGTTTTTCAATATAATGAAGGACTTATTCAAATCGATTGAGCGCCTATGTAGGAGTGGGAAAACCCAAGTAGGGTCTAAAGCAGAAGGAATTATTGTTCTAGGTGGTCTGAGCAAGAAGTACTTAACACGCTGTCAGATTTTGCGCTCAAAAGTCTATCTATATACAGTTTAACAAAAAGTGTTTTTCAATATAATGAAGGACTTAATCAAATCGATTGAGCGCCTATGTAGGAGTGGGAAAACCAAGTAGGTTCTAAGGCAGAAGGAATTATCGTTCTAGGTGGTCTGAGCAAGAAGTACTTAACACGTTGTCAGATTTTGCGCTCAAAAGACTATCTATATACAGTTTAACAAAAAGTGTTTTTCAATATAATGAAGGACTTATTCAAATCGATTGAGCGCCTATGTAGGAGTGGGAAAACCCAAGTAGGGTCTAAAGCAGAAGGAATTATTGTTCTAGGTGGTCTGAGCAAGAAGTACTTAACACGCTGTCAGATTTTGCGCTCAAAAGTCTATCTATATACAGTTTAACAAAAAGTGTTTTTCAATATAATGAAGGACTTAATCAAATCGATTGAGCGCCTATGTAGGAGTGGGAAAACCCAGGTAGGGTCTAAAGCAGAAGGAATTATCGTTCTAGGTGGTCTGAGAAAGAAGTACTTAACACGTTGTCAGATTTTGCGCTCAAAAGACTATCTATATACAGTTTAACAAAAAGTGTTTTTCAATATAATGAAGGACTTATTCAAATCAATTGAGCGCCTATGTAGGAGTGGGAAAACCCAAGTAGTTTCCAAAGCAGAATGAATTATCGTTCTAGGTGGTCTGAGCAAGAAGTACTTAACACGTTGTCAGATTTTGCGCTCAAAAGACTATCTATAGACAGTTTAACAAAAAGTGTTTTTCAATATAATGAAGGACTTATTCAAATCGATTGAGCGCCTATGTAGGAGTGGGAAAACCCAAGTAGGGTCTAAAGCAGAAAGAATTATCGTTCTAGGTGGTCTGAGCAAGAAGTACTTAACACGTTGTCAGATTTTGCGCTCAAAAGACTATCTATATACAGTTTAACAAAAAGTGTTTTTCAATATAATGAAGGACTTATTCAAATCGATTGAGCGCCTATGTAGGAGTGGGAAAACCCAAGTAGGGTCTAAATCAGAAGAAATTATCGTTCTAGGTGTTCTGAGCAAGAAGTACTTAACACGTTGTCAGATTTTGCGCTCAAAAGACTATCTATATACAGTTTAACAAAAAGTGTTTTTCAATATAATGAAGGACTTATTCAAATCAATTGAGCGCCTATGTAGGAGTGGGAAAACCCAAGTAGGTTCTAAAGCAGAAGGAATTATCGTTCTAGGTGGTCTGAGCAAGAAGTACTTAACACGTTGTCAGATTTTGCGCTCAAAAGACTATCTATATACAGTTTAACAAAAAGTGTTTTTCAATTTAATGAAGGACTTATTCAAATCAATTGAGCGCCTATGTAGGAGTGGGAAAACCCAAGTAGGTTCTAAAGCAGAATGAATTATCGTTCTAGGTGGTCTGAGCAAGAAGTACTTAACACGTTGTCAGATTTTGCGCTCAAAAGATTATCTATATACAGTTTAACAAAAAGTGTTTTTCAATATAATGAAGGACTTATTCAAATCGATTGAGCGCCTATGTAGGAGTGGGAAAACCCAAGTAGGGTCTAAAGCAGAAGGAGTTATTGTTCTAGGTGGTCTGAGCAAGAAGTACTCAACACGTTGTCAGATTTTGCGCTCAAAAGACTATATATATACAGTTTAACAAAAAGTGTTTTTCAATATAATGAAGGACTTATTCAAATCGATTGAGCGCCTATGTAGGAGTGGGAAAACCCAAGTAGGGTCTAAAGCAGAAGGAATTATCGTTCTAGGTGGTCTGAGCAAGAAGTACTTAACACGTTGTCAGATTTTGCGCTCAAAAGACTATCTATATACAGTTTAACAAAAAGTGGTTTTCAATATAATGAAGGACTTATTCAAATAAATTGAGCGCCTATGTAGGAGTGGGAAAACCCAAGTAGGTTCTAAAGCAGAAGGAATTATCGTTCTAGGTGGTCTGAGCAAGAAGTACTTAACACGTTGTCAGATTTTGCGCTCAAAAGACTATCTATATACAGTTTAACAAAAAGTGTTTTTCAATTTAATGAAGGACTTATTCAAATCAATTGAGCGCCTATGTAGGAGTTTGGAAAACCCAAGTAGGTTCTAAGGCAGAAGGAATTATCGTTCTAGGTGGTCTGAGCAAGAAGTACTTAACACGTTGTCAGATTTTGCGCTCAAAAGACTATCTATATACAGTTTAACAAAAAGTGTTTTTCAATATAATGAAGGACTTAATCAAATCGATTGAGCGCCTATGTAGGAGTGGGAAAACCCAAGTAGGTTCTAAAGCAGAAGGAATTATCGTTCTAGGTGGTCTGAGCAAGAAGTACTTAACACGTTGTCAGATTTTGCGCTCAAAAGACTATCTATATACAGTTTAACAAAAAGTGTTTTTCAATATAATGAAGGAGTTATTGAAATCAATTGAGCGCCTTTGTAGGAGTGGGAAAACCTAAGTAGGTTCTAACGCAGAAAGAATTATCGTTCTAGGTGGTCTGAGCAAGAAGTACTTAACACGTTGTCAGATTTTGCGCTCAAAAGACTATCTATATACAGTTTAACAAAAAGTGTTTTTCAATATAATGAAGGACTTATTCAAATCGATTGAGCGCCTATGTAGGAGTGGGAAAACCCAAGTAGTTTCCAAAGCAGAATGAATTATCGTTCTAGGTGGTCTGAGCAAGAAGTACTTAACACGTTGTCAGATTTTGCGCTCAAAAGACTATCTATATACAGTTTAACAAAAAGTGTTTTTCAATATAATGAAGGACTTATTCAAATCGATTGAGCACCTATGTAGGAGTGGGAAAACCCAAGTAGGGTCTAAAGCAGAAAAAATTATTGTTCTAGGTGGTCTGAGCAAGAAGTACTTAACACGTTGTCAGATTTTGCGCTCAAAAGACTATCTATATACAGTTTAACAAAAAATGTTTTTCAATATAATGAAGGACTTATTCAAATCGATTGAGCGCCTATGTAGGAGTGGGAAAACCCAAGTAGGGTCTAAATCAGAAGAAATTATCGTTCTAGGTGGTCTGAGCAAGAAGTACTTAACACGTTGTCAGATTTTGCGCTCAAAAGGCTATCCATATACAGTTTAACAAAAAGTGTTTTTCAATATAATGAAGGACTTATTCAAATCAATTGAGCGCCTTTGTAGGAGTGGGAAAACCTAAGTAGGTTCTAACGCAGAAAGAATTATCGTTCTAGGTGGTCTGAGCAAGAAGTACTTAACACGTTGTCAGATTTTGCGCTCAAAAGACTATCTATATACAGTTTAACAAAAAGTGTTTTTCAATATAATGAAGGACTTATTCAAATCGATTGAGCGCCTATGTAGGAGTGGGAAAACCCAAGTAGGGTCTAAAGCAGAAGGAATTATCGTTCTAGGTGGTCTGAGCAAGAAGTACTTAACACGTTGTCAGATTTTGCGCTCAAAAGACTATCTATATACAGTTTAACAAAAAGTGTTTTTCAATATAATGAAGGACTTATTCAAATCGATTGAGCGCCTATGTAGGAGTGGGAAAACCCAAGTAGGGTCTAAAGCAGAAGGAATTATCGCTCTAGGTGGACTGAGCAAGAAGTACTTAACACGTTGTCAGATTTTGCGCTCAAAAGGCTATCTATATACAGTTTAACAAAAAGAGTTTTTCAATATAATGAAGGACTTATTCAAATCAATTGAGCGCCTATGTAGGAGTGGGAAAACCCAAGTAGGTTCTAAAGCACAATGAATTGTCGTTCTAGGTGGTCTGAGCAAGAAGTACTTAACACGTTGTCAGATTTTGTCCTCAAAAGACTATCTATATACAGTTTAACAAAAAGTGTTTTTCAATTTAATGAAGGACTTATTCAAATCAATTGAGCGCCTATGTAGGAGTGGGAAAACCCAAGTAATTTCTAAAGCAGAAGGAATTATCGTTCTAGGTGGTCTGAGCAAGAAGTACTTAACACGTTGTCAGATTTTGCGCTCAAAAGACTATCTATATACAGTTTAACAAAGAGTGTTTTTCAATATAATGAAGGACTTATTCAAATCAATTGAGCGCCTATGTAGGAGTGGGAAAACCCAAGTAGGTTCTAAAGCAGAAGGAGTGGTCGTTCTAGGTGGTCTGAGCAAGAAGTAGTTAACACGTTGTCAGATTTTGCGCTCAAAAGACTATCTATATATACAGTTTAACAAAAAGTGTTTTTCAATTTAATGAAGGACTTATTCAAATCAATTGAGCGCCTTTGTAGGAGTGGGAAAACCTAAGTAGGTTCTTACGCAGAAAGAATTATCGTTCTAGGTGGCCTGAGCAAGAAGTACTTAACACGTTGTCAGATTTTGCGCTCAAAAGACTATCTATATACAGTTTAACAAAAAGTGTTTTTCAATTTAATGAAGGACTTATTCAAATCAATTGAGCGCCTATGTATGAGTGGGAAAACCCAAGTAGGTTCTAAAGCAGAAGGAATTATCGTTTTAGGTGGTCTTAGCAAGAAGTACTTAACACGTTGTCAGATTTTGCGCTCAAAAGACTATCTATATACAGTTTAACAAAAAGTGTTTTTCAATTTAATGAAGGACTTATTCAAATCAATTGAGCGCCTATGTAGGAGTGGGAAAACCCAAGTAGGTTCTAAAGCAGAATGATTTATCGTTCTAGGTGGTCTGAGCAAGAAGTACTTAACACGTTGTCAGATTTTGCGCTCAAAAGACTATCTATAAACAGTTTAACAAAAAGTGTTTTTCAATATAATGAAGGACTTATTCAAATCGATTGAGCGCCTATGTAGGAGTGGGAAAACCCAAGTAGGGTCTAAAGCAGAAGGAATTATCGTTCTAGGTGGTCTGAGCAAGAAGTACTTAACACTTTGTCAGATTTTGCGCTTAAAAGACTATCTATATACAGTTTAACAAAAAGTGTTTTTCAATATAATGAAAGACTTATTCAAATCAATTGAGCGCCTTGGTAGGAGTGGGAAAACCAAAGTAGGTTCTAAAGCAGAATGAATTATCGTTCTAGGTGGTCTGAGCAAGAAGTACTTAACACGTTGTCAGATTTTGCGCTCAAAAGACTATCTATCAACAGTTTAACAAAAAGTGTTTTTCAATACAATGAAGGACTTATTCAAATCGATTGAGCGCCTATGTAGGAGTGGGAAAACCCAAGTAGGGTCTAAAGCAGAAGGAATTATCGTTCTAGGTGGTCTGAGCAAGAAGTACTTAACACGTTGTCAGATTTTGCGCTCAAAAGACTATCTATATACAGTTTAACAAAAACTCTTTTTCAATATAATGAAGGACTTATTCAAATCGATTGAGCGCCTATGTAGGAGTGGCAAAACCTATGTAGGGTCTAAATCAGAAGGAATTATCGTTCTAGGTGGTCTGAGCAAGAAGTACTTAACACGTTGTCAGATTTTGCGCTCAAAAGGCTATCTATATACAGTTTAACAAAAAGTGTTTTTCAATATAATGAAGGACTTATTCAAATCAATTGAGCGCCTATGTAGGAGTGGGAAAACCCAAGTAGGTTTTAAATCAGATGAAATTATCGTTCTAGGTGGTCTGAGCAAGAAGTACTTAACACGTTGTCAGATTTTGCGCTCAAAAGACTATCTATATACAGTTTAACAAAAAGTGTTTTTCAATATAATGAAGGACTTATTCGAATCGATTGAGCGCCTATGTAGGAGTGGGAAAACCCAAGTAGGTTCTAAGGCAGAAGGAATTATCGTTCTAGGTGGTCTAAGCAAGAAGTACTTAACACGTTGTCAGAGTTTGCGCTCAAAAGACTATCTATATACAGTTTAACAAAAAGTGTTTTTCAATATAATGAAGGAGTTATTGAAATCAATTGAGCGCCTATGTAGGAGTGGGGAAATCCAAGTAGGGTCTAAAGCAGAATTAATTATCGTTCTAGGTCGTCTGAGCAAGAAGTACTTAACACGTTGTAGGATTTTGCGCTCAAAAGACTATCTATATACAGTTTAACAAAAAGTGTTTTTCAATATAATGAAGGACTTATTCAAATCGATTGAGCGCCTATGTAGGAGTGGGGAAATCCAAGTAGGGTCTAAAGCAGAATTAATTATCGTTCTAGGTGGTCTGAGCAAGAAGTACTTAACACGTTGTCAGATTTTGCGCTCAAAAGTCTATCTATATACAGTTTAACAAAAAGTGTTTTTCAATATAATGAAGGAGTTATTGAAATCAATTGAGCGCCTATGTACGAGTGGGAAAACCCAAGTAGGTTCTAAAGCAGAATGAATTATCGTTCTAGGTGGTCTGAGCAAGAAGTACTTAACACGTTGTAGGATTTTGCGCTCAAAAGACTATCTATATACAGTTTAACAAAAAGTGTTTTTCAATATAATGAAGGACTTATTCAAATCAATTGAGCGCCTATGTAGGAGTGGGAAAACCCAAGTAAGTTTTAAAGCAGATGGAATTATCGTTCTAGGTGGTCTGAGCAAGAAGTACTTAACACGTTGTCAGATTTTGCGCTCAAAAGACTATCTATATACAGTTTAACAAAAAGTGTTTTTCAATATAATGAAGGACTTATTCAAATCGATTGAGCGCCTATGTAGGAGTGGGAAAACCCAAGTAGGTTCTAAGGCAGAAGGAATTATCGTTCTAGGTGGTCTAAGCAAGAAGTACTTAACACGTTGTCAGATTTTGCGCTCAAAAGACTATCTATATACAGTTTAACAAAAAGTGTTTTTCAATATAATGAAGGAGTTATTGAAATCAATTGAGCGCCTATGTAGGAGTGGGAAAACCCAAGTAGGTTCTAAAGCAGAATGAATTATCGTTCTAGGTGGTCTGAGCAAGAAGTACTTAACACGTTGTAGGATTTTGCGCTCAAAAGACTATCTATATACAGTTTAACAAAAAGTGTTTTTCAATATAATGAAGGACTTATTCAAATCGATTGAGCGCCTATGTAGGAGTGGGGAAACCCAAGTAGGGTCTAAAGCAGAAGTAATTATCGTTCTAGGTGGTCTGAGCAAGAAGTACTTAACACGTTGTCAGATTTTGCGCTCAAAAGTCTATCTATATACAGTTTAACAAAAAGTGTTTTTCAATATAATGAAGGACTTATTCAAATCGATTGAGCGCCTATGTAGGAGTGGGAAAACCCAAGTAGGGTCTAAAGCAGAAGGAATTATCGTTTTAGGTGGTCTGAGTAAGAAGTACTTAACACGTTGTCAGATTTTGCGCTCAAAAGGCTATCTATATACAGTTTAACAAAAAGTGTTTTTCAATATAATGAAGGACTTATTCAAATCAATTGAGCGCCTATGTAGGAGTGGGAAAACCCAAGTAGGTTCTAAAGCAGAAGGAATTGTCGTTCTAGGTGGTCTGAGCAAGAAGTACTTAACACGTTGTCAGATTTTGCGCTCAAAAGACTATCTATATACAGTTTAACAAAAAGTGTTTTTCAATTTAATGAAGGACTTATTCAAATCAATTGAGCGCCTATGTAGGAGTGGGAAAACGCAAGTAGGATCTAAAGCAGAAGGAATTATCGTTCTAGGTGGTCTGAGCAAGAAGTACTTAACACGTTGTCAGATTTTGCGCTCAAAAGACTATCTATATACAGTTTAACAAAAAGTGTTTTTCAATATAATGAAGGACTTATTCAAATCAATTGAGCGCCTATGTAGGAGTGGGGAAACCCAAGTAGGGTCTAAAGCAGAAGTAATTATTGTTCTAGGTGGTCTGAGCAAGAAGTACTTAACACGTTGTCAGATTTTGCGCTCAAAAGACTATCTATATACAGTTTAACAAAAAGTGTTTTTCAATATAATGAAGGACTTATTCAGATCGATTGAGCGCCTATGTAGGAGTGGGAAAACCCAAGTAGGGTCTAAAGCACAAAGAATTATCGTTCTAGGTGGTCTGAGTAAGAAGTACTTAACACGTTGTCAGATTTTGCGCTCAAAAGGCTATCTATATACAGTTTAACAAAAAGTGTTTTTCAATATAATGAAGGACTTATTCAAATCAATTGAGCGCCTATGTAGGAGTGGGAAAACCCAAGTAGGTTCTAAAGCAGAAAAAATTATCGTTCTAGGTGGTCTGAGCAAGAAGTACTTAACACGTTGTCAGATTTTGCGCTCAAAAGACTATCTATATACAGTTTAACAAAAAGTGTTTTTCAATTTAATGAAGGACTTATTCAAATCAATTGAGCGCCTATGTAGGAGTGGGAAAACCCAAGTAGGTTCTAAAGCAGAAGGAATTATCGTTCTAGGTGGTCTGAGCAAGAAGTACTTAACACGTTGTCAGACTTTGCGCTCAAAAGACTATCTATATACAGTTTAACAAAAAGTGTTTTTCAATATAATGAAGGACTTATTCAAATCAATTGAGCGCCTATGTAGGAGTGGGAAAACCCAAGTAGGTTCTAAAGCGGAAGGAATTATCGTTTTAGGTGGTCTGAGCAAGAAGTACTTAACACGTTGTCAGATTTTGCGCTCAAAAGACTATCTATATACAGTTTAACAAAGTGTTTTTCAATATAATGAAGGACTTATTCAAATCAATTGAGCGCCTATGTACGAGTGGGAAAACCCAAGTAGGTTCTAAAGCAGAAGGGATGATCGTTCTAGGTGGTCTGAGCAAGAAGTAGTTAACACGTTGTCAGATTTTGCGCTCAAAAGACTATCTATATACAGTTTAACAAAAAGTGTTTTTCAATATAATGAAGGACTTATTCAGATCGATTGAGCGCCTATGTAGGAGTGGGAAAACCCAAGTAGGGTCTAAAGCACAAAGAATTATCGTTCTAGGTGGTCTGAGTAAGAAGTACTTAACACGTTGTCAGATTTTGCGCTCAAAAGGCTATCTATATACAGTTTAACAAAAAGTGTTTTTCAATATAATGAAGGACTTATTCAAATCAATTGAGCGCCTATGTAGGAGTGGGAAAACCCAAGTAGGTTCTAAAGCAGAAAAAATTATCGTTCTAGGTGGTCTGAGCAAGAAGTACTTAACACGTTGTCAGATTTTGCGCTCAAAAGACTATCTATATACAGTTTAACAAAAAGTGTTTTTCAATTTAATGAAGGACTTATTCAAATCAATTGAGCGCCTATGTAGGAGTGGGAAAACCCAAGTAGGTTCTAAAGCAGAAGGAATTATCGTTCTAGGTGGTCTGAGCAAGAAGTACTTAACACGTTGTCAGACTTTGCGCTCAAAAGACTATCTATATACAGTTTAACAAAAAGTGTTTTTCAATATAATGAAGGACTTATTCAAATCAATTGAGCGCCTATGTAGGAGTGGGAAAACCCAAGTAGGTTCTAAAGCGGAAGGAATTATCGTTTTAGGTGGTCTGAGCAAGAAGTACTTAACACGTTGTCAGATTTTGCGCTCAAAAGACTATCTATATACAGTTTAACAAAGTGTTTTTCAATATAATGAAGGACTTATTCAAATCAATTGAGCGCCTATGTACGAGTGGGAAAACCCAAGTAGGTTCTAAAGCAGAAGGGATGATCGTTCTAGGTGGTCTGAGCAAGAAGTAGTTAACACGTTGTCAGATTTTGCGCTCAAAAGGCTATCTATATACAGTTTAACAAAAAATGTTTTTCAATAAAATGAAGGACTTATTCAAATCAATTGAGCGCCTATGTAGGAGTGGGAAAACCCAAGTAGGTTATAAAGCAGAAGGAATTATTGTTTTAGGTGGTCTGAGGAAGAAGTACTTAACACATTGTCAGATTTTGCGCTCAAAAGACTATCTATTTACAGTTTAACAAAAAGTGTTTTTCAATATAATGAAGGACTTATTCAAATCGATTGAGCGCCTATGTAGGAGTGGGAAAACCCAAGTAGGGTCTAAAGCAGAAGGATTTATTGTTCTAGGTGGTCTGAGCAAGAAGTACTTAACACGTTGTCAGATTTTGCTCTCAAAAGGCTATCTATATACAGTTTAACAAAAAGTGTTTTTCAATATAATGAAGGACTTATTCAAATCAATTGAGCGCCTATGTAGGAGTGGCAAAACCCAAGTAGGTTCTAAAGCAGAAGGAATTATCGTTCTAGGTGGTCTGAGCAAGAAGTACTTAACACGTTGTCAGATTTTGCGCTCAAAAGACTATCTATATATAGTTTTAAAAAAAGTGTTTTTCAATTTAATGAAGGACTTATTCAAATCAATTGAGCGCCTATGTAGGAGTGGGAAATCCCAATTAGGTTCTAAAGCAGAAGGAATTATCGTTCTAGGTGGTCTGAGCAAGAAGTACTTAACACGTTGTCAGATTTTGCGCTCAAAAGACTATCTATATACAGTTTAACAAAAAGTGTTTTTCAATATAATGAAGGACTTATTCAAATCGATTGAGCGCCTATGTAGGAGTGGGAAAACTCAAGTAGGGTCTAAAGCAGAAGGAATTATTGTTCTAGGTGGTCTGAGCAAGAAGTACTTAACACGTTGTCAGATTTTGCGCTCAAAAGACTATCTATATACCGTTTAACAAAAAGTTTTTTTTTCAATATAATGAAGGACTTATTCAAATCGATTGAGCGCCTATGTAGGAGTGGAAAAACCCAAGTAGGATCTAAAGCAGAAGGAATTATCGTTCCAGGTGGTCTGAGCAAGAAGTATTTAACACGTTGTCAGATTTTGCGCTCAAAAGGCTATCTATATACAGTTTAACAAAAAGTGTTTTTCAATATAATGAAGGACTTATTCAAATCAATTGAGCGGGTATGTAGGAGTGGGGAAACCCAAGTAGGTTCTAAAGCAGAAGAAATTATTGTTCTAGGTGGTCTGAGCAAGAAGTACTTAACACGTTGTCAGATTTTGCGCTCAAAAGACTATCTGTATACAGTTTAACAAAAAGTGTTTTTCAATATAATGAAGGACTTATTCAAATCAATTGAGCGCCTATGTAGGAGTGGGAAAACCCAAGTAGGTTCTAAAGCAGAAGAAATTATCGTTCTAGGTGGTCTGAGCAAGAAGTACTTAACACGTTGTCAGATTTTGCGCTCAAAAGACTATCTATATACAGTTTAACAAAAAGTGTTTTTCAATTTAATGAAGGACTTATTCAAATCAATTGAGCGCCTATGTAGGGGTGGGAAAACCCAAGTAGGTTCTAAAGCAGAAGGAATTATCGTTCTAGGTGGTCTTAGCAAGAAGTACTTAACACGTTGTTAGATTTTGCGCTCAAAAGGTTATCTATATACAGTTTAACAAAGTGTTTTTCAATATAATGAAGGACTTATTCAAATCAATTGAGCGCCTATGTAGGAGTGGGAAAACCCAAGTAGGTTCTAAAGCAGAAAGAATTATCGTTCTAGGTGGTCTGAGCAAGAAGTACTTAACACGTTGTCAGATTTTGCGCTCAAAAGACTATCTATATACAGTTTAACAAAAAGTGTTTTTCAATATAATGAAGGACTTATTCAAATCAATTGAGCGCCTATGTAGGAGTGGGAAAACCCAAGTAGGTTCTAAAGCAGAAGAAATTATCGTTCTAGGTGGTCTGAGCAAGAAGTACTTAACACGTTGTCAGATTTTGCGCTCAAAAGACTATCTATATACAGTTAAACAAAAAGTGTTTTTCAATATAATGAAGGACTTATTCAAATCAATTGAGCGCCTATGTAGGAGTGGGAAAACCCAAGTAGTTTCTAAAGCAGAATGAATTATCGTTCTATGTGGTCTGAGCAAGAAGTACTTAACACGTTGTCAGATTTTGCGCTCAAAAGACTATCTATATACAGTTTAACAAAAAGTGTTTTTCAATATAATGAAGGACTTACTCAAATCGATTGAGCGCCTATGTAGGAGTGGGAAAACCCAAGTAGGGTCTAAATCAGAAGGAATTATCGTTCTATGTGGTCTGAGCAAGAAGTACTTAACACGTTGTCAGATTTTGCGCTCAAAAGACTATCTATATACAGTTTAACAAAAAGTGTTTTTCAATATAATGAAGGACTTATTCAAATCGATTGAGCGCCTCTGTAGGAGTGGGAAAACCCAAGTAGGTTCTAAAGCAGAAAGAATTATCGTTCTAGGTGGTCTGAGCAAGAAGTACTTAACACGTTGTCAGATTTTGCGCTCAAAAGACTATCTATATACAGTTTAACAAAAAGTGTTTTTCAATATAATGAAGGACTTATTCAAATCAATTGAGCGCCTATGTAGGAGTGGGAAAACCCAAGTAGGTTCTAAAGCAGAAGGAATTATCGTTCTAGGTGGTCTGAGCAAGAAGTACTTAACACGTTGTCAGATTTTGCGCTCAAAAGACTATCTATATACAGTTTAACAAAAAGTGTTTTTCAATATAATGAAGGACTTATTCAAATCAATTGAGCGCCTATGTAGGAGTGGGAAAACCCAAGTAGTTTCTAAAGCAGAATGAATTATCGTTCTATGTGGTCTGAGCAAGAAGTACTTAACACGTTGTCAGATTTTGCGCTCAAAAGACTATCTATATACAGTTTAACAAAAAGTGTTTTTCAATATAATGAAGGACTTATTCAAATCGATTGAGCGCCTATGTAGGAGTGGGAAAACCCAAGTAGGGTCTAAAGCAGAAGGAATTATCGTTCTAGGTTGTCTGAGCAAGAAGTACTTAACACGTTGTCAGATTTTGCGCTCAAAAGGCTATCTATATACAGTTTAACAAAAAGTGTTTTTCAATATAATGAAGGACTTATTCAAATCAATTGAGCGCCTATGTAGGAGTGGGAAAACTCAAGTAGGTTCTAAAGCAGAAGGAATTATCGTTCTAGGTGGTCTGAGCAAGAAGTACTTAACACGTTGTCAGATTTTGCGCTCAAAAGACTATCTATATACAGTTTAACAAAAAGTGTTTTTCAATTTAATGAAGGACTTATTCAAATCAATTGAGCGCCTATGTAGGAGTGGGAAAACCCAAGTAGGTTCTAAAGCAAAAGGAATTATCGTTCTAGGTGGTCTGAGCAAGAAGTACTTAACACGTTGTCAGATTTTGCGCTCAAAAGACTATCTAAATACAGTTTAACAAAAAGTGTTTTTCAATATAATGAAGGACTTATTCAAATCAATTGAGCGCCTATGTAGGAGTGGGAAAACCCAAGTAGGTTCTAAAGCAGAGGGAATTATCGTTCTAGGTGGTCTGAGCAAGAAGTACTTAACACGTTGTCAGATTTTGCGCTCAAAAGACTATCTATATACAGTTAAACAAAAAGTGTTTTTCAATATAATGAAGGACTTATTCAAATCAATTGAGCGCCTATGTAGGCGTGGGAAAACCCAAGTAGGTTCTAAAGCAGAAGGAATGATCGTTCTAGGTGGTCTGAGCCAGAAGTAGTTAACACGTTGTCAGATTTTGCGCTCAGAAGGCTATCTATATACAGTTTAACAAAAAATGTTTTTCAATAAAATGAAGGACTTATTCAAATCAATTGAGCGCCTTTGTAGGAGTGGGAAAACCTAAGTAGGTTCTAACGCAGAAAGAATTATCGTTCTAGGTGGTCTGAGCAAGAAGTACTTAACACGTTGTCAGATTTTGCGCTCAAAAGACTATCTATATACAGTTTAACAAAAAGTGTTTTTCAATATAATGAAGGACTTATTCAAATCGATTGAGCGCCTATGTAGGAGTGGGAAAACCCAAGTAGGGTCTAAACAGAAGGAATTATCGTTCTAGGTGTTCTGAGCAAGAATTACTTAACACGTTGTCAGATTTTGCGCTCAAAAGGCTATCTAAATAAAGTTTAACAAAAAGTGTTTTTCAATATAATGAAGGACTTATTCAGATCAATTGAGCGCCTATGTAGGAATGGGAAAACCCAAGTAGGTTCTAAAGCAGAAAGAATTATCGTTCTAGGTGGTCTGAGCAAGAAGTACTTAACACGTTGTCAGATTTTGCGCTCAAAAGACTATCTATATACAGTTTAACAAAAAGTGTTTTTCAATTTAATTAAGGACTTATTCAAATCAATTGAGCGCCTATGTAGGAGTGGGAAAACCCAAGTAGGTTCTAAAGCAGAAGAAATTATCGTTCTAGGTGGTCTGAGCAAGAAGTACTTAACACGTTGTCAGATTTTGCGCTCAAAAGACTATCTATATACAGTTTAACAAAAAGTGTTTTCCAATATAATGAAGGACTTATTCAAATCAATTGAGCGCCTATGTAGGAGTGGGAAAACCCAAGTAGGT
This sequence comes from Convolutriloba macropyga, assembly GCF_964194025.1. Classification (NCBI taxonomy): domain Eukaryota; kingdom Metazoa; phylum Xenacoelomorpha; order Acoela; family Convolutidae; genus Convolutriloba; species Convolutriloba macropyga. The sequence continues at coordinate 3,278,873 of NC_134481.1, forward strand.
TCTAAACCAGAAGGAATTATATTTCTAGGTGGTCTGAGCAAGAAGTACTTAACACGTTGTCAGATTTTGCGCTCAAAAGACTATCTATATACAGTTTAACAAAAAGTGTTTTTCAATTTAATGAAGGACTTATTCAAATCAATTGAGCGCCTATGTAGGAGTGGGAAAACCCAATTAGGTTCTAAAGCAGAAGGAATTATCGTTCTAGGTGGTCTGAGCAAGAAGTACTTAACACGTTGTCAGATTTTGCGCTCAAAAGACTATCTATATACAGTTTAACAAAAAGTGTTTTCCAATATAATGAAGGACTTATTCAAATCAATTGAGCGCCTCTGTAGGAGTGGGAAAACCCAAGTAGGTTCTAAAGCAGAAGGAATTATTGTTCTAGGTGGTCTGAGCAAGAAGTACTTAACACGTTGTCAGATTTTGCGCTCAAAAGACTATCTATATACAGTTTAACAAAAAGTGTTTTTCAATATAATGAAGGACTTATTCATATCAATAGAGCGCCTATGTAGGAGTGGAAAAACCCAAGTAGGTTCTAAAGCAGAATGAATTATCGTTCTAGGTGGTCTGAGCAAGAAGTACTTAACACGTTGTCAGATTTTGCGCTCAAAAGACTATCTATATACAGCTTAACAAAAAGTGTTTTCCAATATAATGAAGGACTTATTCAAATCAATTGAGCGCCTATGTAGGAGTGGGAAAACCCAAGTAGGTTCTAAAGCAGAAGGAATTATCGTTCTAGGTGGTCTGTGCAAGAATTACTTAACACGTTGTCAGATTTTGCGCTCAAAAGACTATCTATATACAGTTTAACAAAAAGTGTTTTTCAATATAATGAAGGACTTATTCAAATCAATTGAGCGCCTATGTAGGAGTGGGAACACCCAAGTAGGTTCTAAAGCAGAATGAATTATCGTTCTAGGTGGTCTGAGCAAGAAGTACTTAACACGTTGTCAGATTTTGCGCTCAAAAGACTATCTATATACAGTTTAACAAAAAGTGTTTTTCAATTTAATGAAGGACTTATTCAAATCAATTGAGCGCCTATGTAGGAGTGGGAAAACCCAATTAGGTTCTAAAGCAGAAGGAATTATTGTTCTAGGTGGTCTGAGCAAGAAGTACTTAACACGTTGTCAGATTTTGCGCTCAAAAGACTATCTATATACAGTTTAACAAAAAGTGTTTTCCAATATAATGAAGGACTTATTCAAATCAATTGAGCGCCTCTGTAGAAGTGGGAAAACCCAAGTAGGTTCTAAAGCAGAAAGAATTATCGTTCTAGGTGGTCTGAGCAAGAAGTACTTAACACGTTGTCAGATTTTGCGCTCAAAAGACTATCTATATACAGTTTAACAAAAAGTGTTTTTCAATATAATGAAGGACTTATTCATATCAATAGAGCGCCTATGTAGGAGTGGAAAAACCCAAGTAGGTTCTAAAGCAGAATGAATTATCGTTCTAGGTGGTCTGAGCAAGAAGTACTTAACACGTTGTCAGATTTTGCGCTCAAAAGACTATCTATATACAGCTTAACAAAAAGTGTTTTCCAATATAATGAAGGACTTATTCAAATCAATTGAGCGCCTATGTAGGAGTGGGAAAACCCAAGTAGGTTCTAAAGCAGAAGGAATTATCGTTCTAGGTGGTCTGTGCAAGAATTACTTAACACGTTGTCAGATTTTGCGCTCAAAAGACTATCTATATACAGTTTAACAAAAAGTGTTTTTCAATATAATGAAGTACTTATTCAAATCAATTCAGCGCCTATGTAGGAGTGGGAACACCCAAGTAGGTTCTAAAGCAGAATGAATTATCGTTCTAGGTGGTCTGAGCAAGAAGTACTTAACACGTTGTCAGATTTTGCGCTCAAAAGACTATCTATATACAGTTTAACAAAAAGTGTTTTTCAATATAATGAAGGACTTATTCAAATCAATTGAGCGCCTATGTAGGAGTGGGAAAACCCAAGTAGGGTCTAAAGCAGAAGGAATTATCGTTCTAGGTGGTCTGAGCAAGAAGTACTTAACACGTTGTCAGATTTTTGCGCTCAAAAGACTATCTTTATACAGTTTAACAAAAAGTGTTTTTCAATATAATGAAGGACTTATTCAAATCAATTGAGCGCCTATGTAGGAGTGGGAAAACCCAAGTAGGGTCTAAAGCAGAAGGAATTATCGTTCTAGGTGGTCTGAGCAAGAAGTAGTTAACACGTTGTCAGATTTTGCGCTCAAAAGGCTATCTATATAAAGTTTAACAAAAAGTGTTTTTCAATATAATGAAGGACTTATTCAAATCAATTGAGCGCCTATGTAGGAGTGGGAAAACCCAAGTAGGTTCTACAGCAGAAGGAATTATCGTTCTAGGTGGTCTGAGCAAGAAGTACTTAACACGTTGTCAGATTTAACGCTCAAAAGACTATCTATATACAGTTTAACAAAAAGTGTTTTTCAATTTAATGAAGGACTTAGTCAAATCAATTGAGCGCCTATTTAGGAGTGGGAAAACCCAAGTAGGTTCCAAAGCAGAAGGAATTATCGTTCTAGGTGGTCTGAGCAAGAAGTACTTAACACGTTGTCAGATTTTGCGCTCAAAAGACTATCTATATACAGTTTAACAAAAAGTGTTTTTCAATATAATGAAGGACTTATTCAAATCAATTGAGCGCCTATGTAGGAGTGGGAAAACCCAAGTAGGGTCTAAAGCAGAATGAATTATCGTTCTAGGTGGTCTGAGCAAGAAGTACTTAACACGTTGTCAGATTTTCCGCTCAAAAGACTATCTATATACAGTTTAACAAAAAGTGTTTTTCAATATAATGAAGGACTTATTCAAATCAATTGAGCGCCTATGTAGGAGTGGGAAAACCCAAGTAGGGTCTAACGCAGAAGGAATTATCGTTCTAGGTGGTCTGAGCAAGAAGTACTTAACACGTTGTCAGATTTTGCGCTCAAAAGACTATCTATATACAGTTTAACAAAAAGTGTTTTTCAATATAATGAAGGACTTATTCAAATCAATTGAGCACCTATGTAGGAGTGGGAAAACCCAAGTAGGGTCTAAAGCAAAAGGAATTATTGTTCTAGGTGGTCTGAGCAAGAAGTACTTAACACGTTGTCAGATTTTGCGCTCAAAAGGCTATCTATATAAAGTTTAACAAAAAGTGTTTTTCAATAAAATGAAGGACTTATTCAAATCAATTGAGCGTCTATGTAGGAGTGAAAAACCCAAGTAGGTTTTAAAGCAGAAGGAATTATCGTTCTAGGTGGTCTGAGCAAGAAGTACTTAACACGTTGTCAGATTTTGCGCTCAAAAGACTATCTATATACAGTTTAACAAAAAGTGTTTTTCAATTTAATGAAGGACTTATTCAAATCAATTGAGCGCCTATGTAGGAGTGGGAAAACCCAAGTAGGTTCTAAAGCAGAAGGAATGATTGTTCTAGGTGGTCTGAGCAAGAAGTACTTAACACGTTGTCAGATTTTGCGCTCAAAATGCTATCTATATACAGTTTAACAAAAAGTGTTTTTCAGTATAATGAAGGACTTATTCAAATCAATTGAGCGCCTATGTAGGAGTGGGAAAACCCAAGTAGGTTCTAAAGCAGAAGGAATTACTGTTCTAGGTGGTCTGAGCAAGAAGTACTTAACACGTTGTCAGATTTTGCGCTCAAAAGGCTATCTATATACAGTTTAACAAAAAGTGTTTTTCAATATAATGAAGGACTTATTCAAATCAATTGAGCGCCTATGTAGGAGTGGGAAAACCCAAGTAGGTTCTAAAGCAGAAGGAATTATTGTTCTAGGTGGTCTGAGCAAGAAGAACTTAACACGTTGTCAGATTTTGCGCTCAAAAGGCTATCTATATACAGTTTAACAAAAAGTGTTTTTCAATTTAATGAAGGACTTATTCAAATCAATTGAGCGCCTATGTAGGAGTAGGAAAACTCAAGTAGGGTCTACAGCAGAAGAAATTATCGTTCTAGGTGGTCTGAGCAAGAAGTACTTAACACGTTGTCAGATTTTGCGCTCAAAAGACTATCTATATACAGTTTAACAAAAAGTGTTTTTCAATAAAATGAAGGACTTATTCAAATCGATTGAGCGCCTATGTAGGAGTGGGGAAACCCAAGTAGGGTCTAAAGCAGAAGGAATTATTGTTCTAGGTGGTCTGAGCAAGAAGTACTTAACACGTTGTCAGATTTTGCGCTCAAAAGACTATCTAAATACAGTTTAACAAAAAGTGTTTTTCAATATAATGAAGGACCTATTCAAATCAATTGAGCGCCTAAGTAGGAGTGGGAAAACCCAAGTAGGTTCTAAAGCAGAAGGAATTATCGTTCTAGGTGGTCTGAGCAAGAAGTACTTAACACGTTGTCAGATTTTGCGCTCAAAAGACTATCTATATACAGTTTAACAAAAAGTGTTTTTCAATATAATGAAGGACTTATTCAAATCAATTGAGCGCCTATATATGAGTGGGTAAACCCAAACGTTCTAGGTGGTCTGAGCAAGAAGTACTTAACATGTTAACAGATTTTGCGCTCATATGACTATACCGAAGTTTTTCAAATTGTTCGAAATCGGTTCTCGAATTGATATCGAACCGGCCTAAAGTCTATTGAATTTCTATAACGTTTAGGGAATAGTTTAATTTTCCTTGTAGTTTTTTTTCCGTTAGTGAATGTCTTCTAGCAATCCAAACTGTCCATTCTGCTTGGAGTTAGTTAGTGACATATTTATACTTCATGAAAATCAATTTTGCAAGCATGTTGCATGCAAAATCTGCGTGAGGTATTGGCTCGAAAATTTTTTCAAACAACTGACTAGTGAGAAGCCAACCTGCCCGATTTGTCGCACAACGCTAAATGAAAATATAAGCGATTGTAAGTTCTGCAAGTACTCTCTCTGTCACGATTTGGTTCCAAGGGCATATTTTGATGCTCAAAGGTCAATTTGCAGTGACTGCCAAAAATATAATCCGGTGCCTCTTCCTAGCAGTAACTTGTGAAGCTGTACCCCGGAGGAAAAACTTGGACCAAATTTTCGGATAAGCTTCATTTTTTTGAGTCAATTTTTGAATTGAATATCCCGTTGCACTGGAAAATAAATTTCGTTGAAACATTTTTTTCAGATCTCTTCTCGTTAGTTTCTGGAATGCAACGACCAACAAGAGCAAACAAAGGACAGTCTTCGCAAAATTTTGATGAATATGAACATGAACTGATGAAAAAAGCAATAGATCTGCGATGGGTGTTTACAAAAAAAGGAGATCAGAAACCTACGGTAATACCATATAATCACGTTATGTGGCCTACAACGATAACGACGCGGCAGAGAGTGAATCTAGAAAAAGCACCACCAAAAACAAAAATCAAGTTGTGGTATGAGAACAAACTAATTGAATTCTCATTAAGTTGCGTATTGCATAAAAGCGTTATTGACCATGCTATAGAACTTGTTCATCACAAAATGATTGACGGCGATTTTCAGCTTAGTGACGTCAGTTACCATGACAGCCAACCGTCTCCTTCGCCTGCACGATCCGCCCTAAAGCGGCCACTTTCTCCTGGAAAGAAAAAGGCTAAGAAATCTATCAAATTTTGCACGCAGCCTGAACCCTCTGTCTCACTTGACGACGATCGTGAAGCCATTTTCTCTTCTCAAAAAGATTCCGTTGATACTTGTTCATTGATTGATGTTTCCAATAAACTGTTTGATGTTGTCGAAGGAAAGTAATTGCCATCCACGAAGATCATGTGAGAAAAGTTTCTCAGGAGAACAATCGTTTTCGGGCAAGGTTTTCAGAGTTGCTCAAAAAACAAAAGGGGGAAGAGACAATACAGCCCGCGCGAACACAATCGTCGGATCCGCTTATGTACGGAGAGTTAGATTTAATGAATTTGACACCGATAGGTGGGCCCATGTCATTTGGACGACTCCTTGCGGCAACATTGTTTGGAGCCGATGAGAATTGCGAACTCATCAATCAAAGGTTGGACGTCAGAATTTCGAAGAACAATTGCCGGACACCTGCTGATGCTAAGAAAGAAGCCTTGTTTAAAGAATGTGTTTCGAGGTTCTACCAAAACAACACGGAAAAGGCGTTGAAAAGTGCCATTCGGGGAGCTAATCAGTTTGGCACGGACATGAAGTACAAGTTTACGCCAGCTAACGAAACGGAAAATAGAGATCCTAACACAAGCAACGAATGAAGGGCTGATTGCGGCCTCAAAATATGAAACTAATTGTTTCTGTGGTTGGTCAATGATTGCTTTTCATCGTCATGCGACATCAAAATTAGAGCCAACTGCGGTTCAACAACAAACTTTTTGTTCTTTGCAAACTTAACAGCGGTGAAAATTATTTCAACTTGTAGCTTCAAAACTCAAACCTTCTTTCTCTTGGTGGTAAAGTTTGCTTCCTTCAAGTGCCAAAATCTTTTCTTAAAATTGAGAATTTGCGCAATCAATAATTTCCTAAGACAGTTGACCAATTGGTATTCTGTTTGCGTTTTGGGGCTGTTTAAGTTTTCCTAAAAGAATGAACATTGATTACCTAAATGAACCTAAATTAATTGATATGGCCAATATATTATCGTAAATAAACTATGACTGCAATGAAGAGCCGAATGAGGCTTATGAGTGTTTTGTTGAATCTTGCAATTTAACAACTCGGGAAAATCCTTATAAACTTTCTTTTTTTATTTGTGTCCTTGAGGGATGTTACGCTAATGCTTATTTCTTTTCATTTCAATTGTTTGACATTCTAAGACGCCTCTGAGGTTGTGTCAAAGAATTGTCCACCTATCTCAAGTTGTTTTAATAGTTTCTACAGTTTGACTTCAAAACTGAAAAATAGTCTCAATCATCTTAAAAGCCCCCTTTAAGCATACAATTGTTTCAAAAACAATGTCAATTTTAAAGTTATTTCTGGATAATTAAAAAAATTTTGAAGTTTGATAATTTCTGGGAAACTTTTATCTAATTAACAGCTGTATTACAAAGCTTTTTTTGTTCCGTTTAATGCTGTCAATCTTGTATAATAAAACTTGAATTTGGTACTGAAGTTTGTATGTTTTACTTCAATTGAGGGACTACTTTTAATTTAGTTTGTTACAGACTTCCTGAGAAGATACATTATTGAGAGATATTACGCTAATGCTTGTTTCTTTTCGTTCCAATTGTTTGCCATTCCGAGACATCTCTGAGGTTGTGTCAAAAAATTTTCCCCACTATCTCAATTTCTTTGTTAATAATTTATACGGTTTTACTCCGTAACTGATAAATAGTCTCAATCATCTCAAAAAGTTCCCTGTAAATACACAATTATTCCAAAAACAATGTCAATTTTAAAAGTCTTATGAATAATAAAAAATTTTTTAATGTTTGTTCATTTCTTGGGGACTTTTTAATCTAAATTACAGCTGTATTACAAAGCTACTCTCTTCAGTTTAATGCTGTGCATTTTGTTTAATAAAATTTGAATTTAGTACTGAGGTTTGTATGTTTCACTTCACTTGAGTAACTACTCTTAATTTGTTTGGTTACAGATTTCCTGAGAAGATACATTTGTTCCATTATCTGTTTTTAATTGTTCAGTTGCATCGAAATTACACCTTTCCTGCAGCATAAATTCCCTGCGAATCATGCTAGCAAATTGTTGACTTTGCTTGCTGTAGAATATCTATTTTCATTGTTTTTAGAGAAAAAAATGTCTCGTGTTTCCAATAAACGTATTCTGGAGTCAAGTTCAGAATCTGAGGACAAAATTTCTTTAGGAGGCGATAATATTGTTGGAAATTTGGTTATTGATGAGAATGCTGCGCCACCCAATAAAGTTGCAAAGATTGCAGAGGAACCAGAAGCTGGGCTTGAAAGCGATGAACCTATAAACGACACTCTTCCAACGCCAAACACTTCACAAGTCGAACCCACACTTAGTGCTACATCAACACCCAAACCGCTTGACAGTTTGGCCAGCTTAGAAAGACGTCTAGAAGCTCTAATAAAACAGCACAAATTCAAGTTGAAGCAGGTTCGTCAAGAAATGAAGGCGGACAATACGGAATTTTTAAACGTGGTTCAGAGTGAATTATCTGGAGAAGCTATAGGGGCCAATAACAGCAATGCTGAGCCTGTGATGCATAAAGGTAGAAACCTCATGACATTATGTGCGGGCCCCGATCCTTCTCAATTTGGACGTGAACTAGCGAAAGCGATATTTGGCCAAGACAAGGACTGCCTTCTCATCAACTTCATGATAGGTTCCGAACGTAGCAAGGCAAACGCAAGACCACGCGTTGAGCTTCAACTTGAGAGATTGTTCACCACTGTTGTTCGGAGAAAGTATCCAAGTGAGCCAGAGTTTTGTCTGCGAGAAGCTCGGGTCGCGGCCAATCAACTGGGATTGGACTACAAAAAGAAGATCTTGAGGGGAACGAATGCTTTGATAAATGCGGAAGACACTAGTGGAGACGAGCTATTCTAATCATTAATCCAAAACCAACGCATCCCAACAGGTAGAGCCGATTGTGGCTGCAAAAATATTACTTCAATCGCAAGTTATTCTAGCGCTAACCATCGTCTTAAACAAACAACAGACTAATTGTGATCTTTCAACTGCATTCAAAAACTTAAATCGTTCTTTGAGATGACCCATTCTCTTCAAAAATTTAAGCTACTTTTCGTCCATTCAATTGAACTTAGGAATGTTACCAATTTCAGATTTCTGGTCAAGTGAAAATTTTTTAGTGTAATAAAATAAAGTGAAACTAAAACAGAACTGGTTAAACGGGATTGATATCAGTTTAATTGTATGAAGTGTAGAGCCAATTGCGGCTCACAAGTCTTTCGTTTATCTTTGGTGTCAAAGCCTTAATCATGATTTTGCTCATGTGATCTAATTTTGAACCAGATTCTTCCTTATGCAGTCAAGTTATAGAATATTAAATTATCACATCCTGCTCTAGTTCCAAATAG